>NC_056730.1:407371125-407531335 GCF_019279795.1 Protopterus annectens | reverse complement strand
CATACTCATGGAGTTGTGCATTTAGATTATTGTTGCAGATATGGTGGGGGGATGTCAATTAACTTGTATATCCCTGTAGTTCTCACTACTTTCTTAGTCACTGCTGTAATCAGTACCTTACAGGTATTATTACACTACCCTATGGCCTTAGTTTTGACAGTGGCATGTTTGTAGACAACTATATACATGAACTGTGTTTTACCTATAGTAAACACCTCTTACCTGGTATACCTGTGGAGGTATTGTTTGTTAACACTACCTGACTGTTTCTATGCATATTCCCAAATTCCAGATTGATGCTGTGCACATACCTCTCAATCTCTTACTGCATACACTCTGGTCAAGGCTTGACAACATGCACGTGGAACTGGGACATATTTTGACAATTGCCCTCATAAACCTTTGGTGAGTTGCTACAATGACAGTTTTGTTTTCATATACATTTTCGGAATATTTACAGGTCTGACAATCAGTTATATGTCATAAAAAGCAGCCTACATTTCAGAGATCACACTGATTTGCCTGGGGGACAAGGCAGTGGATATGGGCCAATTATCTGGAAATTCTGAACAAATCTGTACAGGTGAGGGGTATAATTATGCATACAGCTTACTATCACTCCCAGGATTCGAACCATGCCTGTGTCTGCTAAAAATAAAACGGTGTACATCAGTTGAGTGTGCTATTTAGATATTGCTGTGCATCTCTTCACCATTTTCTGTCTGTAAGTCTCCCATGGTTTTACAATCTGACCTTGTAATTACAACAGTTTTATACAAGGATTCCTAGACAGTTTTATTAGATAGCACAGTGTGGGTGACATTGATCAGTAATACATTATTATTCAGAGAAACTGCAACACTAACAATGCCATACAATACCAGAATAAACAGTACCAGTCCAGAATTTCAATCTTATTTCCAGGCACAGTTTTTTTATCTGACATACCTGTGGAGGGAAAATTTGTTAACACTACCTGAATGTTGCCACACATACTACCAGATTCCACATTATTATTATGCACATACATCTCACTCCTGTTACTGCACACATTCTGGTCATAGCTTCACAACATGGGGATAGAGATGGGACATAATTTGCATATTACTCTCATAACATGTGGGTGAGTTACTAGAGTGACAGGTTTGTTCTTATAGATATATTTCTGACGGTTATGATGTGTGACAATCAGTTGTATGTCATTATTTGCTGCCTAAACTTCTGGGATCATCCCACTGATTTGCCAGGGGGACAGGGTGACAGGCAGAAAAATTAAGCCAATTATCAGAACTTAATCTGTACAGTTGAGGGGTACGATTATGCATACAGCTTACTACCACTCCCAGGATTCGAACCAAGGTTGTGTGTGCTAAAAATCTAACAGGTTACATCACAGTTGAATGTGCTATTTGGATTGTGTTGTGTATCTTTTCACTGTTTTCTGTCTAAGTCTCCCTCAGTTGTACAATATGACCTTGTGATTACAACAGTCATATACAGACATTCCTAGACATTTAATTTATACAGACATTCCTAGACATTTAATTTATATAGACATTCCTAGACATTTAATTTATATAGCACAGTGTGGGTAACAGTGCTTAATACAACAGTACTATTAAGAGAATGCAACACTACATTACCATATGATACCAGAGTAAACACAAGCAGTCTAAGAGTTGGACCTTTATTGCCAGGCTGTTACCCTTTTATTTACATACAACCTATACGAGACTCTTCCTGCCATACTGTCTGGTGTATTCAGTACATCCCATACACAATACAGTTTTTATACTGGCAATTAACTTTCTCCTACTTTTAGATTTATTTGTTATGTCAGTGCATGCAAGATTATTACTAACCTGCCTCGCAACACAGCCTTTGCAGCCTACACGCATGGGCTTCCTGATTCACAGCCCACTCAGCTGCTGCTGTCAGATACAAAAGAGGAATATTTAGCCATGCCTATCCATAATATACATGAGCTAGGCAATTATTAAACAGTTAGTAGAATGAGTAACACACTGCTGGGACATCACCCTGCCTACCTTCTTGGATCCACTGATCCAAGAGCTCCCTCTTCCTCCATTACATGTTGGCATAGTGATGCCTGACCTGCTCACCAGTTGAGGGATGCCAGTGGCACTGGTGAGGTCACGGGTGAGACGGTCCCAGGCTTCCGCTTTATGTTGGGAACCCTGTTACTGGCCTAAACAGCAAAAAACTTTCAAAAAAACACAAAACTGAAACCTCTAGGCTGAAAAAAATGTAGCAGTCACATGAATAATGTCCAAAACCTTTAATGGTGCTTCCTGGTACCTCAGCTCAAAAGCCTTCAAAGGAATAATTTTTACACCATATCAGAACATCTTATATATGCAAACTTCCACAACTGAAAGGCCAATTATTGCATAATTATTCAATTACAAGTGCTAAGAACTGCAACATTAACCCTTCAAAAGCAGAACTATATGTAGCACCCCATACATAATGAATACACGACAAATTATATAAGTCTTTAACACCCAGAAATATGTGACAAAATATATGAGATATATATAAAAAAAATATATGTATGAAAACGTTCTAACCAGAATTCATGTCTCTACAATAATATATGCTTTAAACCTTCAAGGCCACAACGTTATGCACTAACAAGTGAGAATGTATATAACTTAAATTTATATATTAATGAAAATTAGTGTTCAGCTCTTGATTCAAACCCTTAGGGTGTGATGTACCAAAACTAATAATCAACTTTGTTTCTAATTTCAATAAACTATTTGAAAAAATCCTCCCCATTTGTTGAGAGGTTTGGCCAAAATGCTAAAAAGTAAACTGGCATCTGAACCAGCATGAACTGCATGAAAGTGATTTGCCACAGGATTTTCAACCCTATCATGTCTAATGTCACCCAAATGTTCCATGATACAGCTCTTGGCCATTCTCTTAGTTTGTCCTATATGCCACATTGTGGGCTTGCACCCACAATCAATGATGTATACAACCCCACAAGATCGGCAATTAAAGATGCCCATGGCCCTATACCTGCTGTCATTAATACTAACTCCATCCAAATTTTGGGCTCTGTCACATACTTTACAACGTCCACAAGAATAAAAACCTGTTCGTACAATCTCCACCGCCCTTCTTTAAGTTTAATAACTCCTTTAAATTTAAGAATCTGCTATATGAAAATGTTATTCTTTTAGGAAATAAGTTTGCCAAAGTGGGATCATCAACTACCATAGGCCAAAACCTCTCAACAATCCTCCTCAAAGTATCAGAAAAGGGGGTATATTTACAAACAAAGAATATTCTATCCTCACTGTCCGTTCTAACTGCACCAGTTGATCTTGCCTTGGATCTACCCCATATGCTGTTGTTGCCAGATTCCCAAATCTTTTTTCAGCCCTATCAGGGACAGCTGGAACATACCCTTACTCTCCAAAAGCTTGTGTCTGACTTTCTGAAATTCCTCTTTCAAAGTCTGCTTATCATAAGTGTTATTAAAAATACAATTGTATTCACCATAAGGGAGTGAAGCCAATAAATGGGGGGGGGGGTGCATGCTGTCAGCTAGTAAAAAAATATTGACAGCAGTTTCTTTACTAAAAGGCCTGAAGGATACTTCATTGTCTGTCACAAAAAATTCCAAATCAAGAAATTGAATCTTCTCCATATTAGTTTTATGAGTAAATTGCAAACCAAAACTATTACTGTTCAAAATATCCATAAAACCCTGAAATTGTGTGATGTAACCCCTACAAATAAAAAACAAATCATCTATATATCTTTTGCAAATGACAATGTGATGTGCAAAAAGCTCATTATTATAAACAAACAAATTCTCAAAATAATTCATAAAAATAATAACATATAAAGGGGCTTATGAAGCCCCCATCGCACTACCTTCTTTTTGCAAAAAAGTATTGCTGGTTAAACTTGAAACAAATGTGAGTTAATGAAAATTCTAATAACTGCAACACATAGGCTCTGCGTGGTACTGGCCCTGCAGCAGTCTCTCTTCATGGTCTTTTACCAGGAGTCCTGCCATGACCTTAGACTCCTGGATGCCCCAGTGATGCACTCGGAAGCACGATCCTTCCACAACACCAGCCATTGTGCCTACAGGAGGAAGCTGCAACCAGTTATGAGATGTATTCCGACCTGTGGGGGGTAAATAGGGCCGATTTCCCACACTTTGCTGTGATTGGACCGTTTTGAAAATGCTAAGCTATGGGCAAACCCGCTTACCTAAGGCTGGCATTGCTTAAAGGGGCATACCAATGGGGAAATCTATTTAGCTGAGCTACACATTGCTTACACTTGGTAAGCAGAGGTGTGCAATGCTTAGCGTTGCTTATTTTTAAATTTGCACACTATTTGCTGTTTGGCATTGATTTATCATTCATTTACATGTTATACATTTGTTTAGTATCTGTGATTCATGTGTACGTACACTGTATGGGGTACTTGTGTTTATTGGGGGATTTCACCACTTATTACAATGATACCTCACATCTGGACTTAATGCAGTACTTCATTTCACAAATATATGTTATTTAGTAGGTTATACAAAAACAAATTGTTTATAAATTCCTTTCACACGTAAACTGTGATTTTGCTATAGTGAGGATCTGTTTGGGTATACCTCAGTTTTATGTACAGCTGTGATGGCTTACTGGTTAACTGCTGTGACTATAGTGTACAGGGTCCTGGTTCAAGACCTGCAACGGATGTTTATTCTGTTGCTGGGTGGAACAAGGCTGTTGGATACAGAGTGATTAAAACAGTTGTAAGCAGGTTTGTGCGACAGTAAGCAATGCCAACTTCCGGTTAAATTTTCTTACACTCAAGCCTCTAAATTGCTTATCCTGTGTAGGCATTGCTTGTCCCCACACAAAAAGGCTTAAGCCCGCTTACTACTGCTTAAAAGTGCTTACTCCCGCTTATCCCCACACTAATTTAGAAAGAAAAGAAACATGGGTCTTGGGAAAGTGGTAGATTTGGACACTTTATACATTTGTTACACTATTTGCTGTATGGCATTGATTTATCATTCATTACACATTATAACTTTTAGTATCCCTGATTCATGTTTATGTATACTGTACAGGGCACTTGTGTTTATCTGTGGATTTTACCACATTATTACAATGACAGTATTCCATTTCACAAATATATGTTATTTAGTAGGTTATACAGCAAACAAATGTTCATAAATTGCTTTCACATGGAAAATTGAATTTACTACAGTGAGGACTGAACCAGGAATGACTGCTCACAAAGCAAATGCTCTAACCACTACATTATTGCAGTACCGCTTCTACTAAATGTATCTTGCTATTTACCTTCTTGTGGCATTTAAGCTAGAGTATGCGTAACTAAGCAATGGGCAAACCCGTGCAGCTACGGTTAAATTTAATTTGTTTGATAAAAAAAAAAACTTTCTAATGTAATTTTTTCTAAGAAGGGACAGGTTTCACTTATTGCTGTGGTTTTCTGCATGCATCTGCACATTTGACAGAAATCCTGGCATGTTGCTGTTACTATGAGCATATGGTTTTCCTGGAAAGTGAGGCTCTGACCTTTGCAATGGCTGTGGGTGTGTTTTGTCCTGCAACATGTCAAGTCTGTACACTAACAGTCACACTTTGGGCATTTGAAGAGGTGGTAACCTCGTATGAGCGTTCTCGCTCATTGTAATTGCTGAATGGCAATTCTTGAGTGCAGGGGCGTGTATATTGTGAGAGCTCTGCTCTCAGGCACACCCCCTGCTCTAGTCCACGCTCCGTGTCCATTTAGGAGCAGAGGCAGCGAGCCTTCATAACTATGCATGGCTTGCTGCTGTGCTGTTCTTAAATGGTCGTTTCTGTGCAGGAATAAGCTATTCCTGCACGGACGTTTACTGAATCCCAGGGTTTTTCTATGTGAAAAAAAAATAAATTCACTGTGTCATCTCATTGCGGTACACTCTACCTCCAATGCCAGCCAAAAAAAAAATTAAAACATAACAGTATAACTCAAAATTGCCCATATTTTTGCTTTATTTTGTTTTGGGTCAGTTGCTCTTTTTTTTTTCCAGCAAAACAATGCGGTCTGAAGACACATACTAATGCCATACTCATTTGTGTTTCACACGTCATATCTTACAGAAAATTCATGCCAATACGAATTCAATCACTACTTTGCAGTGTGTGATCCATGTCCCACAGCTAGCTCATCCATGCAATGAACAGCTATGGTGTACCCACTGACTGCTCTGCATTCTAACTGTTTGTATCTAGTCCAGTGATAAAGAGTTAACACAACAGGCTAACCAATACTGTGAAGTGATGCACATATATGCATACAAATACTTCTGGGCACAGACAATAATACCCCTCTAGCCTGCCAACATACCAAAACAGGCATTCCCATAATAAGTTTTATTTTATTTATTTTACATTTGTTGAGCGGGATAATCCGACAGGACGAGGTCCATTTACAGCTGAGGCATGGGGAGATAAGCTTCACATTAGTTAAACAATAATAGCAAAAAGTTATAAGACAAGCAAAAATCACACAAGAAATAACACATATCAGCAATAGATTTGTTCCTAGCAAGCTTAAATTACATAAAAAAATTAGGCCCAGTTGGCAATCAGCTGAGGAGTTTCCATAACTGTAGCATGTAGACAGTAGGAAGAAGTAGGGAGGAAGGTAAGGAGTGGAAGAAAGTAGGAGAATACTTATGTAATGCATGGACAGAGCCAGGAATTCATAACATGTGACTTTGAGTTTTTGAACGGTGTTGTAGATGATGCAGAAGTCACATTATGGGAGAGATTATTCCAGTTTCTAGCTATGGTATGAGAGAATACAGCTTTGCCTGTAGTGTTAGCCCTATAGATACAGAGGGATTTGTCGGTAGAACAGAGAGGACAGTTTGCTGAGTATTGGTTCAGTAGTTGGTTTAGTGCTAGAGTTTTATGAGGATTCCTTAGAATGTTTTAGGCAATAACAAGTTGGTGGTAACTAAGTAAATGAGGAAGGTCTAGCCATTGTAGCTCCCTTAGAGCCAGGCAGTGATGGGTTCTAAAAGTGGAGTTGTTGGCAAATTTGGCAATTTTATTGTAACATGACTCAAGTTTGTCTAGGCCCAATTTTCTGACCCGGGTTAGGATTGGTGCTGCATACATTAGAGTAAACAGTAGGGGAGTTTGGGCTAGGGTGACCTGTGCCTGATCTGATAGGAAGTTTTTGTGTCTGTATAGAGTTCCCATTTTTTATGTACCTTTTTGATGGTTTGAGAAATATGGACATCAAAGTGAAGATCAAGGAATTCAGTGTGGGTAGAGGGAGAAATTACAGTGCCATTTCTGGAAGTGAAGGAAAGAGGAGAGATTTTAGATTTGTTGGGGTGAATATGAGTAATTTGGTCTTGCTGGGATTTAGGATAAGTTGGATATCAGTAATCCAACTTTCCACAGAGTTGTGGGCTGAGCAGATTAGCATTGAATCATCTGCGCACTGTATAAGTGAGGCATGCTGGGTGGAGGTGTGTAGTTTGTTGGTGAAAATAGAGAAAGGAAGTGGGCCCAATATTGAACCTTACGGGATGTCTATAGTAGTTGGAAGTAGAAGAGATGGCAGACCTTGCCATTGGACAGATTGCTGCCTGTCAGATAGATAGTTTTTGAACCAGGCAATAGTAGAGGGGGCAATGGATAGGGAGGATAGAGTGTCCAATAGTATGGTACGTGAGACCATGTCAAATGCTTTGGAGAGATATAAGAATATAGCTGATACAAAATGATTGTTGTTTCTATGTTGGTTAACCTGATTAGTTGTGCTGTGGTTTGGGCAGAAACCATGCTGTGTGGCAGAGAGGAGATTATGTGTATTCAGGAAATGCATAACTTGAGTGAGAATACAGTTCTCAGGAAATGCATAACTTGAGTGAGAATACAGTTCTCAAGTAGCTTAGATAAGGGGGATAAAATAGCAATGGGGTGGTAGTTTGAAAAGTCATAGGAATTGCCGCCTTTGTGAAGAGGGACAATATCCATAGTTGAGGGATGTAGGCTTCCTGTATGGAGCGGTTGATAAGGATTGAGACAGGGTAATCAGCTGCTATCTTTAGGATGTTAGCAGGTATACCATTGGCTGCAAGAGTGGTGCGTTTCAGTTTTAAGAGGAGTCTTTTAATTATAGAGGTGAGTACAGATGAGAGAGTAAAGGAAGGTGTTTTAATCAGGACTTATGGTTGCGGTAGAGATAAAGCTATTATTGGATAGTTGGTCAGGTAATGACAGAATTGATTCTGTGAAGTGATGATTAAATTGAGAAGCTATGTTGTCATTATTAGTGGTGGTGTTGGGAGCTGGAGTGGTAATTTTGCCAGGTTTTAGTAGGGAGTTGATAGCTTGCCAAACCTTTTGGGGATTTCTGGAGTGTTTGTCCTGGATACCTAGGAAGTAGCTCTGTTTATCAAGTTTTGTTTGTATCCAGTCTGTTTTGAAAAATATTTGATCTATTTGTTGCTGTAATGTAATTTGTTATCCTATGTCACAATTAGCACATTACCACCTGTCCCTCTTTGTGGACAGTCCCTATCTGGGCAGCTGTGTCCTGCAAAAAATATTGCATAATGGCAAATCTCTGGAGAATTGAAGAAAAAAAATATTTCCAAAATTTTCTGTTTGTGTTGCATAAAACAATAAATCTGTATCTGACACACCTAAATGTTAGGTGACCTCTGTTTGGCATACAAGGTGATCACAGACACCACCTTGATGGGACTGCTGCATATCTGCAAGTCAAGCTCCAGTCTACTAACCCGCACATGCAGCCTCAACCTGGTCTGAACATCAACAAGACTTGTTGGCGGAACAGATTTGTATCTCAGAGACTCCCCATCTATGGAATAGACTCCCTCTCCACATCAAGCAGAGTACCTCTTTACCCCCTTTTTAAGCACAACCTGGATAACTGGATGGGAAACAGAAAATATACCCCTGGGATTCCACCAGTGTCCCTGCTGGACAGGGGCATTGGATGTTGATTTGTCAAAACATGGGCTAAACTCTCGGCTATGCTTATAAGGGCCTCAGGGCCAACAGCCTAGTAACATCCTATGAAATCCTATAACACTGCTCCTTTATTTTGGCTAAAAATCAAAGTTCAGTCCTATGCAATGGCTGTGGATATGGGTTATCCTGCAAAGTCTAACATTTCTACAAATAGGGTCACACTTTAGGGAATCAGAAAAGGTGGCAAAACCTATAGCTCACTTGTTCCTATATAACTTTCTACATAGGTTGTCAGGCAATTTCTATAGTACATGTTGATATCCATAAATTCATCAGGTCAATACCCTCCTTCCAGTGCTTCAAAACCATTCTGGAACACTTATTTGCCAAAATCTGCCCCTGTTCTTGCTCAGCTTCAGAATTTGCTATATCTCTAAATATGACTGGGAGAGGTAGCCAGAAAGAGGTGGGGTATAGCCCTCCCTAACCAGGAGGGATAAAATGCTACAAGAAATACCCCAAAGCAGCAGCTTGTGAGCACCGGAGTCTGGGGAGCCAGAAACCTAGGTGCCGAGTCCTTTTGAGTAATGCCCTTTTGAACAAACTGTCCTTGGTTAAAAGTCACGGACAATATCCTGTGGTGGAACAATCAGTGGAATCAGGCCAAGGCTCTGTTGGGTGGGAGTCTGCCTTACTGGAAGCCTACAGTGCAGTTCTAGGTTAACCACAATGGAAAATAGCAAAAACCCAGACAACAAATTTCAGTATTATCAGTGGATGGGAGCCTGCCTTTCTGGAAACACAAAAAGCTGTCCTAAGTTCACCACAATGAAATATAGCAAAAATTCAGAACAAAAATCTCAGTTGTAAAATCAGAAGAGTCAGGCCAGGGCTCAACTGGATGAGAGCAGAGAAAACAGCAAAAAATAGCACATTCAAAACAAAACAGACAAAAAGAAGCAGACCACAAAGAAACAAATCTCTCTAGAAGTCCTTGAAGTTTATTCCGGCCATCTAAGCACAGTTCCAATGAATGAGACAGAATGGTACAATGCTCTGAGATTTCTACAGTACATTGGGGACATATCTATGGGGCCCGACTCTAAGTGAGACTGTCCTTTATTGGGACTGGGTTACCCAAGCTAACACCACCCCCTTACATTCCCACTGGAGGACACACTCAATCTGTGTTACCTAGATACACTATGTTAGGAAATTCTGATAACTTATTTAAAAAAAAAAAACAAAATACAGAAAATCTGTGTTTAAAACTGGATTCAAAATCACTGTTCAAACTCAAAACATTTTTGAGAGGAAAGTTCGGCTGCGCTTTTCATGTACAACTTCATCAGGATGGCTATGGAGAATTTAGAAGGAACCTCTAAAAAAATACAAATAGTGAAACATAAAACACAAGGATAAAAATAAAACTCTCAAAAGCTAAGAATACAGCATCCATGGGACCAGATGACAGCCCGGGCTGCGAACTACATGAACTACAAAATGAACTGGCACCTCACCTAAGTGTCATGTTTAATCATAGCCTCACCTCAGGCTTCATGCCCACTGAGTGGCACATAGCTAGTTATCCCACTCCACAAGGGGAGATCCAACTTGGATCCCAGGAACTACCGCCCCATCAGTCTGACGAGCCTGATCTGCAAGGCCATGGAACGTATTATCATGTAACTTATAAACAAAGACATTGGCAACCTTCAAACACTGGACCCCACCCAGTTTGGGTTCGTGATGGGCCGATCTTGTCTCCTGAACCTGACTGACTTCTTTGAATCAGTCTCCAGAGCTGTGGACGAGGGTAAGGTGGCCCACACAGCCTATCTGGACCTCGCCAAGGCCTTTGACACCATCCCCCACTCTGGAATCATAGATAGACTTACGAAGCTGGGCATTAATCCCTACGTCACTCGATGGGTTGCCAACTGGCCTACAGACAGAACCCACAATTTAAAAGTATTCAACTCCAAATCCAGCTCCAGACAAGTGACAAGTGGAGTACCTCAGGGTTCAGTCCTGGGACTGCTCCTGTTTGACATCTACTTCTCTGAAGTACAGGCCAACACTAAGGGACTCTCGCTAACAAAGTTCACAGATGGCTGCAAACTGGGAGTCATTACTGAATCCCCAAATGATGTGAATACTCTACAAAAGGGCCTTACAGAAACAGATGCTTGGTGCAAGAGCCATGGGCTCAACTTCTTAGCATACACCAAACTCTCGAGCCACGCTACTACCCACAATGCCCTTCATCCCATACCTCAGATCGAGTTTGCAGAATCATAGTAGCAACATATATATATATATATATACATATACATATATATATATATATATATACATACATATATATATACATATATATATATATATATATATACATATATATATATATATATATATATATATATATATATATATATACATATATATATATATATATATACATACATATATATATATATATATATACATATATACATACATATATATATATATATATATATATATATATATATATATATACATATATATATATATACATCTATATATATGTATATATATATATATATATATATTTATATACATTTATATATATATACACAAGAAACAGAAACAGAGGCAGAGGCCATCTCTGCGCAAACACCCTAACACAACAAAACTACCCAAAGATCCGCCAGGAACCTTGGTGGGAGAAGGTGGGGGGGTGTGATGAATGGAAGATCAACAACTCAGATGGAACATTATGGTAAGACATAACTTCTTTATCTGAAGTTGTTAATCTTCTTCCATTCCTCACTGACGTGACCGAGTCCCTAGCTACTACAGAATCTGGGTGGCCCTCATGGAAGAACATTCCAGAGAACCATAGAGATAAAGGTATGGGGTTTAGCCCAGGTGGCAGCTGCACAAATATCCATGGAGGCCCTAGCATGAAAGGCGACAGAAGCGGCCATAGCTCTAGTGGAATGAGGTTTAATGCGACCAGGAGCTGATTCCTCCTCCAGAGAATAAACAAAGGAGATGCAATCCCCAAGCCATTTAGACAAGGTAACCTTAGACACTGCTGATCCCTTTCTAGAGCCCGCAAAGGCAACAAAAAGCTGATCTGACTTTCGAAAAGACTGTCCTGTCCAAATAAAACTGCAACTGTCTGTGGACATCCAAGGAATGAAGACAATATTCCCCTTTGTTGGTATAATTAGGGAAAAACACGGGCAACTCAATGGACTGATTAATGGAGAATTACGAAACCACCTTGGGTAAGAAAGTGGGATTGGTGCGAAGTGATACTCTGTCCTTATGGAAAATCAAATAAGGACTTTTAATGCATAATGCTTGCAGCTCTGATGCACGTCTGGCTGAAGTAACCGCCACCAGAAACAAGGTCTTCCAGGACAGAAACTTCACATCATAGGTTACAGCCGGCTCAAAGGGAGGTAAAGTCAAAGTTTGAAGCACCCTAGACAGATTCCATGATTCTATAGGTTGTCTAATGGGAGGTCTAGAATGAAAACTCCCCTTCAAGAAAGTCTTACACAGATGGGAAGAAATAATAGGAATTCCGTTTGAACCTTCATGGAAATTGGAGATGGCAGCTAGATGCACCTGAATCGTGGATGCAGAAGCCCCATTAAGGAAAAGCTCGGTCAGGTATTGAAGAACCGTAGCTACTGGAACAGAAACAGGATCCAGAGACATCTCTTGTGCCCACAAGGAAAAATGCTTCCACTTGTCTTTATAAAGTTTTCTGGTAGAAGGTTTGTGGGAGGCCAAAATAATATTCCGTACTGGAAAAGAAAGTGACTCAAGCCTAGCTACTAACGGAAGTGGAGCAACCAAGCTGTCAGTTTGAGAGTGGCCAGATTTGGAGACGACAGCCCTTGGGGGGGGTGAGAGATGAGATCCCGACGGAAGTCAGGAATCCAAAGGGGTCGGAGCAGGTATGGCTGAAGGAAGGGGAACCAAACCTGACGAGGCCAGAACAGGGCAATGAGAATCATTATGCTTCTCAACCGAGTAGCTTTCCTTAAGACCAAGGGTATCAAGGGAATGGGAGGATAAGTGTACAGGAGACACGTGGGCCAATTGAGAGTCAGAGCATCTCTTGGGGACTCCCCCTGTGGAGGAAAGAGGGCAAAGTAGCTACTGCACTTTGCATTGGAGGGGGAGGCAAACAGATCGCAGCAAGGCCGGCCCCAACAGCTGAAAATGTCCTCCACCACTTCCAGGTTGAGAGACCATTCGTGAGGAAGCAGGATGCATCTGCTTAGCCTGTCTGCAATCATGTGGGAACTCCCCGAGATGTGTGTAGCAATCAGGAAACGGTTGGTAGCTATCGACCACTGCCAAGTTCTCATGGCTTCACGGCAAAGGGTGTAAGATCTGGTCCCTCCCTGCTTGTTGATGTACCAGACCACAGACATGTTGTCGGACTGGATAGCAATCGATCCGAGAGGAAGAAGAGGGTGAAGAGCTTGTAACACCAGTAACACAGCTCTGAGCTCTAGAACACTGATGTAAGTCGACTTCTAGAGGAGACCACGTGCCTTGAACAGATCTTCCCTGAAAATGGCCCCCCACCCTATCAGAGAAGCATCCGTAGTCACCGTGGTGCTGGGCTGAAGAGGTTGAACGGGGCAACACCACGGACTTTCGTCCATTCTCATCCACCAGAGGAGATCCTGCTTGCAAAGATCAGTGATGAGGATTAGTGCATTCAAGGGATGATGACTGTGTATCCATTGAGTTTGAAGAAGCCACTGTAACAGGCGCATATGAAGCCTGTCCAATGGAACAATGGGAATGGTTGACGCCATGGAACCCCAGAGCCTGTAAAACTGCCCTTGCAGACAATTTCCTGCGGCCGAGTATCACTTGCACTTGTGTTCTCAGTCTTAAGAGCCTGTGATTAGGAAGAGATATTAGACCAAGCTGAGTGTTGAACATAGCCCCTATGAATTTCAATTGTTGTGAGGGCTGAAGGTTTGATTTTTCCCAATTGATAGTAATACCTAGAGACTCTGCCAGAGTCAGAGTGTGGCGCAGGGCCTTGGTCAGTAGACGCTCAGTGGGGGCAGAGAGGAGCCAATCGTCCAGATAAGAAAACACCTGGAATCCATGCAGTCTCAAGTGAGCTGTCACCACTGCTAGACATTTCGTGAACACTCTAGGGGCCGTCAAGAGACCGAAAGGCAGGGCTCTGAATTGAAAATGATTGGCTCCCAGCCGGAAGTGCAAAAGCCTCCTGGAGCATTTGTCCATTTTGATGTGGTAATACGCATCCCGGAGATCTAGACAGCACATCCACACATCCTCCCGAAGGCATGGAAGGATGGACTGAATAGTGATCATGCAGAACTTGGTCTGTATAACTGACTCGTCCAGTCCCACATCTTTTTTGGCACCAAAAAGAGTCTGGCATAGAACCCTAATCCACATTGATCTGGGGTGACCTTTTGGATGACTCGCTTTAGAAGAAGCTTCTTGATTTCAGAAGCTGCCTCCTCCCTTTGACTGGATGGAACGTCAGGAAGGGAGAACTGAGGTCTTGGAAAGGATTTGAGGGGAATGTGATAGCCTCTGGTGATAATTCTCTGCACCCATAGATTGTCAGTAATGGAGGATCAGGCTGCTTGGTGCAGAGAGAAACACGCCCCAAATGAAAGCAATCGGGCAACGCTTCAGGAGTGCTGATAGAGCCTAGCAGAGAAAGAATCTCTGGAGCCCTGATTCCGGTAACCCCCTCTGCCTCTAAAGGGACGTCTTCCACTGTCAGACCCTCCTCTGCCTCTGGAGGAGTCCTCACCACGTGCATCACAAACAAACCTTGCGACTTCTTGTGCCACAACTTTCCACTCCTCTGATTTCTGGAGAAGGAACGTTGAGGTTTGGAGAAGCGCAGGCCCACGGCAGACAAGGTCTTTCCGTCCTGCTCGCACCTGGCCAAAGTATCCTTAACCTTTAGAGCGCGGAGGGCTCAATAAGGGTGTTCAAAAAGGAAGACTTGAAGGAATCCAGTAGGTCAGGAATGTGCATCCAGGCATGATGTCTGACAACCATGCCAGCACCTGCTGCTCTAGCTGCTCCTTCGATTACGTGAGAGAGCAACCTCATGGAGGAATTCGAAATTGCTTCAAGGGTGGCAAGTTGGGAGGCCACTTTTTCACGTGCTCCATCAGACACTAGACCCGCGAGGATACCAGAAAGTTCGAAAATAAGGTCTCTCTGGAGTCTCGTAAAGTGTGCCAAGAAATTCAGCGAACGCACGGCAAAGGTTGCTGCAGCAAAGACTCACTTCCCTATCCTGTCCACTGCCTGGGACTCCCTGTTAGGAGGGTGAACATCCAGACTCTTCTGCCAAGTCCTTCTTTGCGGCCACCACCACCACCACAGTGTCTACTGGCAAGCCTTTCGACCAATGCGGTTGATCCTCTGGAGGAGAAAGTACTTTGTCTGATCTCCTGGGGATAGCTTCTACTGAATCCGCACTCTTCCACGCTCGCTGCACAATGAATTTGACCAACTCATCTGCAGGAGGGGTCACTCAGGAAGTAGTGGACAGGGAATGGAAAGCTTGTAAGAATACGGATTCCTCCGGGGAAGGGGTGGAAGATTTCCAGTCACCCCACTGACTCAAAATCTCCAAGATGTCCCCAAAGGAAACAGTCAGGGGGTGATCTAGGGGAACCTAGCCCATCATCATAATCCGTATCCTCAGTAAGGGACTCTTCAGGTGAGCCCATATGTTTTCTTTTGCACACTCTTCCCAGGGGGCTCTTTGTTGGGAATGTCCAAAGAAGCCTCAGAAAGGGGGGTGCTTTGGATTAGTGGTCCTTTGTAAAGGGCGGGCGATGGCCGAGTAAGGGGGGGAACCAAAGGCGGAGCTGACTGAGGATTGCTAGCCTCCAAGGCCCTCTCCATAATCCGGAAGACGGGCCCACCCGAAGAGGGATGGGAGCCCGGAACCAAAGAGGACTGAATCGGAACAGAGGTCACACCCCGCTCCAAATGGCCAACCTCCAAGACTGACAGTTTGAGAAGGGTTCAGTGTGGAAATAACTCTCAGATCCGAGACGGGAACCGGCCGTCGGTGCTGGGGCCGGAACTGAATATTCCACCCCCGAAGCAAGGGATTGAGTAAGGTGAGCTGTCATCGAAACTGAAGCCCACCAGGACTTAGATGCTTCAGGAATCAAAGCAGTCGGCGCCGAAGGAAGGGGTCCCGTTCAAAGCAATGGGCAAGGGGGCCTTGGGACCGAAAGATTCCCATCAGGAGAATACGAAGGAGGAAAAATCTCACTCGGCACCAGCAATTCAGACTTCCCAGAAACTGTGCTAGGTGCCGAGATCGGTGGCACAGAGACAGCGAGTCGATGCTCGGAGGAAGATCTACCAGTCTTAGATCGATGATTTTTGCCATTATCACCAGCCGGTGAAGAAAGGTCTGAGCGAGGATGCTTCTTATCCTTGCCTGGAGGGGTTGAGACCTCTGCAGAAATAGCTTCAGAGAAAGGAGAGGAAAGCAATCCTTTCAAAAATCAACTTGTTGCGCCGTTCATTCAATGCCCATTGACTAAAACTCGCACAGATATCACATGGGGGAGTCGCAGAAAGATGCGAGACACCCAAATAAATGCATATAAAATGAAAGTCACTGTTATGGAAGAAGATTAACAACTTCGGATGTATAGTTATCCGCTTTCAGAAAAAAACATGTACCCGTGAATTACCACATAGGTGGCAATACACTAAACACTGAAAGTGTGATAAGAGACTTAGGGACACAAGTGGACAGTGGTCTCACCTTTGATAACCACATCGCCACAACAGTCAGAAAATCCTTCTATGTGGCACACCTCATCACTAAGGGCTTTTCATCCAGAAAAAAGGAGGTCATTGTCCCAATGTACTCATCCCTCATTAGACTCATTATAGAATACAATGCCCCGTTTGGTATGTACCTCTCAAGACCTCTGCAACAACTGGAAAAGCCTCAGAAATACCTCACTAAAAGAATCACAGGCCTAAAGTAGATGCCCTACACTGGCCGCCTTAAAAAACTCCAGCTATACTCTGTCGCATATCGTCTACTCGGAGGCTATCTCTGCTTAACATACAAGGCCATGTCAAACCCAGAGCTGTTGGACATGCTACACTTAAAGAAATCCCAATCCCTCAGAGCCACACGCCCCAGGGATCTAAACCTTGTCATCACAATAAACAAAACATGCTGGAGGGATAGGTTCCTGACCCAGAGACTCCCCAGACTCTGGGATAGACTGCCCATACATGTCAAACAGGGGGCCTCTTTGGCCTTCTTCAAAAGGAACCTTGACGACTGGATGGGAGAAAGGAATTTCACCCCGGGAATCACGTCAGTCGCCCTGCTAGACAGGGATCCAGGGGAAATAAACAGTGTGTGAAGAAATAGCCAGGGAATTGTTATGGCTAGGCTTGTATAGGCCCTAGGGCCGATATCCTTGTACCAACCTATGAACCTATAAAACTAAGAAATAAATAAAAAAAAAATGAAAAACCAACCTAGTATCTCTGGTACAATTTAAACATTGAAAAAATGGCCCATAGGGAGGCTGGCAGTAGAGAGGGCCGTGAATAGGGGATGTGGACTGGGAAACCATGTGGTGAAAAGATGCCAGAGGCTGCTGGCACCCTTAGGGCTAACAGAGGGAAGAAGTTGTCAAAAACGGATGGATGAGGGCACTGAGGGGTGCCGCCAGGAATGGCAGTCCCAAGGAGACCTGTAAAATGGAAAGGAAGGTCCAGGGGGGCCAGGGAAGAAGCAGAAAGCTGCTGGAGGCACGCCACACGGTCGGGAACAAGAGCTATGCTGTCCAGCAACAACCGGGCACCCTGGAAAAATAAAAACAAGAAATATATAAGTGAAAAACCAACCCAGTATCTCTGGTACAACTCACCCATTGAGCAAGTGGCTCATAGGGAAGCTGGGGACAGAGGGCCATGAAAAAGGGATGTGGACCGAGAAACCACGTGGCAAAAAGACACCAGACGGTGCTGACATCCTGAGGGCCACCAGAGGAAATTAAACATGCAAAAAACTGTCAAAAAGTATGGATAATGGCAATGAGGGGTGTCGCCAGGTGTGGTGGTGCCAAGGAGACCTGAATAAGGGAAGGGAAGGTCCAAGATGGGCTGGGGAAGCAGCAGAGATCCAAACTCGGCCTGTCACGTGGTCGGGAATAAGAGTCATATGTTTGAGTAACCAGCCGGCTCCCCTGGACCTTCCCTTTTACAGGACTCCTTGGGACCGCCATTCCTGGCGGCACCCCTCAGTGCCCTCATCCATCCATTTTTGCAAATGTCTTTTCCTCTGACAGCCCTAAGGATGCCTGCAGCCTCTGGCTTCTTTTCACCATGTGGTTTCCCAGTCCACATCCCTTATTCATGGCCCTCTATGCCCCCAGCCTCCCTATGGGCTACTTTCTCAACATTTAAATTGTGCCAGAGATTCTAGGTTGGTTTTTCATTTTTTTTTAAATGTATTTCCTTTTTATTTTTATCCTTGTGCTTTATGTTTCACTATTTGTATTTTTTTAGGTTCCTTCTAGATTCCCCATAGCCATCCTGATGAAGTTGTACATGAAAAGCATAGCTTAACCTTCCTCTCAAATTTTTTTTGAGTTTGAACAGTGATTTTGAATCAAGTTTTAAACACATTTTCTGTATTTTTTTTTAATAAGTTATCAGAATTTCCTACCATAGTGAATCTAGGTAACAGATTGCATGTGTCTTCCAATGGGAATGTAAGGGGGTGGTGTTAGCATGGGTGACCCAAGCCCAATGAAGGACACTCGCACTTAGGGTTGGACCCCAAAGACACGCCCACAACTTACTGTATAAATCTCAGAGCATTGTACCATTCTGTCTCATTCATTGGAACTGTGCTTAGATGGCTGGAATAAACTTCAAGGACTTCTACAGAGATTCTGTCTTTGTGGTCTGCTTCTTTTTGTCTGTTTTGTTTTGAATGTGCTGTTTTTTGCTGTTTTCTCTGCTCTCATCCAGTTGAGCCTTGGCCTGACTCTTCTGGTTTTACAACTTTGTTCTGTATTTTTGCTATTTTTCATTGTGGTGAATCTAGGACATCTTTCTGTGCTTCCAGCAAGGCAGGCTCCCACCCACTGGAGCCTTGGCCTGATAATACTGAGATTTGTTGTCTGGGATTTCGCTATTTTCCATTGAGGTTAACCTATGACTGTATACACTGTAGGCTTCCAGCAAGGCAGGCTCCCACCCAACAGAGCCTTGGCCTGATTCCATTGATTTTTTTCCACCACAGGATTTTTTCCGTGACTTTTAACCAAGGACTGTTTGTTCAAAAGGACATTACTCAAAAGGTCTTAGCACCCAGGTTTCTGGCCCCCCAGACTCTGGTGCTCACAAGCTGCTGCTTTGAGGTATTTCTCGTAGTATACCTAAATGTGAACAAGTACCTATTTATACCTTACTCCTTCCTCCTCCTCCTCCTTTATTCACTTCCTAACTGCTAGTGATTTCTCTCCTGACTCTAAAAATATGCCTTAACCCGGTTTTTATGTTCTCACAGTTCACAATGCAATTCCTGTATGTATTACACTAACTTACTTTTATTTCTTTAAAGTGGCTAAAAAAGTATCCAAATATTAAATTATTGTTAAATAAATCAAATCTGTTTTAACTAATGTTGTGAGAATTGGTATAGTTATTTCAACTGAATGTTTTGTGTTATTTTTGAAGCTTGTAAAATAATTTGTTTTTTTTTAATATTTTTGAAATACTTTACAGCGTTCCTCCCTACTCCTCAGCTGAAAATGGGAGCCAACCCAGTTGGACTTTCCCAGTAATCAAATCTCAATACATAAATAATAAACAAATTAAAAAATAAGTATTACAATACCTTGCACAAACCATTCAGTTGATGTTGATGTATGGCAGTTATCATTGGGAATCACGCCAAAGAGCAGGGAAAGGGCTACTTTCAGTATTACAGAGTTCGATTCCCTAAGCCACCATGTTCCTACTGTGCATGACGTGCACACTTTATTACAAAGCACATCTTCAAAAAGTGGGGTACATAGACATTCTCTGCTCAATGCACTGGTTAAAGTCATTCCTCATGATACAGGTATCTACTACTATGTCACTGCTACAATACAATTTTAAAAAATGGATGAAAAGTTTTGGTATGACTTGCTTGACCTGAATCTTACTTTACAATAATCACATAAGACAAACTGTTCATAGGTTCATAGGTGTGTACTAGGCTAATGGCCCTGGAGTCTTTACAAGCCTAGCCCATAGGATTACCCTGGCATCGTTCCAGTACTCATCCCAGATATGAAAAAAAGATGTATAAATCTTTGAATACTTACACAGAACAGTAATATATGAATGGACACAGGCAAGAATTATGTTATAGAAAAAACACCACTAGGAAACAAAAAAGGAAGAATTGTCAACCATTTTAATGATTTTTTTTCTTCCTTTTTTGTTTCCAAGTGGTGTGTTTTTCTATTATTGTTTTTTTTCACCACCCACACTCGAGACTTTCAGTAGTTTTTTATATTCTAAGAATGTTATGCCAAACTGCTTTCTTTTCATAATGATATTCTCAATTACAGGACACAGCTTAATGAAATCAGTGTCTCAACTGAAGTGACAAGACAAAACAAAACACAATACAAGACTTGTTAGCCTGTCTTACAGGACACAAGAGAAATAATAAATAATGATTCTTTCTTACGATATAATAGCTACAAGGGCTGGTCTGCTCCTCACATTTCACAGTGGTACAAGCCCCCCCCCCCTTTGGCTTTTTACACACACACACACACACACACACACACACACACACACACACACACACATGAACCCATGTCATTTTCCTAATCTAACCATGTTTGCAACACCTTTGAATAATGGGAAATGTAGCTACTTTTAACTATTTCCTTCCAACAAGGAGAAGACCAAATAAGGGAGGGGGGATCTTAAAAGAAAGATGACCAAGACAGACTTTTAACCTCTCTTCCTGCATAGGTTCCACTTGTAAATGACAACTTTTAAAAGGTGTCTGCGCTGCAAAGCCCCCCCCCCCACACACACACATATATATATATATATATATATATATATATATATATATATATATATATATATATGTATATGTACCACCTCCTGTATGCTTGCAAAACTATACTAAATTTTTTGTGTTGCTGTCATGAATATAAGGCACTGCTGTGGCCCCACCGCATACCCGCCTTTGACAGGGACACACTTCAACCATTTTGGTCTGAGTATATTCTTTGTGAGTGATAGTACCTTAGCAATTGCTTTTACAGGCTGTCTGGGTACTGTGGTTGTGATGGGAACATTCCAGAAAAAGTTATGCTGTTTATTCTACCTGAACGTTTTGCTGATCGCCACTAATTTATGTAAAGTGTTTAATTCCTAGCTACACACACACATACAATATATATATATATATATATATATATATATATATATATATATATATATATATATATATACATATACACATATATATATATATATATATATATATATATATATATATATATATATATATACATACACACACACACACACACACACACACACACACACACACACACACTGAAGAGTTTCTACCCAAGCTGCACCTACTCACCCAACCACAAACATAAAAAAACACAAAATACATAGGTAGCAACTGCCTCATGTTCACCGATAACCCTCTGCTCCTAGTTCACACAAACTCAACACGCGAGAGATGAAACTATATTAAGAACCTTGAATTCATGTTCTCTCACACAACATTCAGAACATATGAAAATGAGCAGGTTGCCAGCATGCACACCTCATCTCCAACTCCACCCAAACACATATCATACACACCTACATAAGTGGAAGTTCTCACCAGAAACACCAGAGACTTCCTAAACACAGACACAAGCATGCTACACATAATACTTCCTCTATAGAACACAATACACATAATAGCTCACACAACAGTGTCTCATCTGTCAAGCCCTTAAGGCAAAACCAAACGTATTAGTCATAGGTGACTCCATCTTGAGACACACAGATGTCCTTCCCGCCACACTGGACAAGGAAAATGTCACGGTCAGCTGTCTGTCAGATGCCAGCATCCGCCATGCACTCAACTTTCTCAACAACAGGTACTGTTATGACTCAGTCATGGTCCATGTTGGTGTAAACAACTTGAGACGTACCTCTCTGGACTATATGAAGAGAGACATGACTGAGCTTTTGGATTATGCATCTAAGGCAGGTAAGTTCCTAGCCTTAAGCAGCAGTTTACCTTCACCTAGGATCATGCCTCACTACAAACAAAAAATGATTGACTTCAATAACTGGCTTAGTTAGTTTCTGGTGTCATTCTAAGGGGATCCTGTATATGTCAGCCTGGGATGGCATGACTGACAGACCTCAATGCTTTGCCAGAGATGGTCTTCATCTAAAAAACCCTGGGATTCTGGCTACTGGCTAAAGCTCTTGCCACCCCCATAGTGCTTTTTTAGGCAGTGTCTCAAGGACAAAATTCCCCACATAAAAACACAATCTAAAAACAACCTCAAGGTTATGCTGCTAAATGCTAGGAGTCTTAACATGAAACTGCACTCACTGGAAGCAGTCCTCACCTTGGAAGATGCAGACATTTGTGTAGTCACAGAGACCTGGTTCAAGGCTGTGGAGAGCACCCCAGCCATACTGGGCTACACCTCCTTCCACACAGTCAGACCCAAAACAGACAGCATGAAAACTAAAGAAGGTGGTGTATCAATAGTCATTAAAGATAAATACACCTCCGGATTCGTTAAACAGTATGATTCCCTGGAGATACTTCAGGTGCAATTAACTGTTGGTAGGACACCTATTCAAGTCATTGCCAACTAAATGACCCACTATGAATCAGGACACCCACTCTGCCTATTTAGATCTACTTGAGTATGTCAAGATACGTCCGAACACCATGGTTTTGGGTAACTTTAACTACCCATCCATGCTCAAACACATTTGTCGAAAGGTTCCTTTACTTTGTTAACTCCAATGCCCTGGACTAGCTGGTTGACACTCCCATAAGGGGTGCCAATATCCTCAATCTGCTGCTTACCAATATGGGGGACCACTGTAGCACCATCACTGTGAGGTCTTTCCTGGTGAGATCTGACCACAAATCAGTCTCATTTGAAGTAACTATCACACCTGACCCCACCCCACCCCCAGTGGCTACTAAACTAATACATTTCTCCAAAGCAGATTATAACCTCTTACGGGATGGTATAAATAGCTTCACTGCACCCCTCCCTGATGGAACTGGCAACTTTGCAGAGTTATACACCAATACTTTATACAAACTGTATAATTGCATGACTAGGCTGTACTTGGTAAGACCAAAATGAGCTCCTCAAGGAAGAGCAAACCTGCCTGGTGAACAACTGCCATTAACAGGCTTTACAATAAGAGGAAGAAATCGCTGTCTAAGAGTAAGAAAGAGTGAGCCTTAAACTGGATATATTCCCCTGTCAGATTAAACAAGCAAATAAGACTTCTTGTGAAGTCTTCCAAAGTAAACTACAAATCCAAATTAGCTTCCTCAACTAAGAACAACCATAAAGCGTTCTTTAGTTGCGTCTGTAACCTAAAAGGAAAGGCCCAGATTTGTGTTGAACTGGTAGTTAATGATACCACACATACTGAGCCTGTGGACATAGATAACTGTTGGGCAACAGGTTCTTTGAAAACTTCACACCCCTGTCCCCACCACACGTACCCCATGACATCCCTACCACCTACCCCTACTTTGTATCTCTAAAGTGCAGGTTGTAAACGTCCTCTCTAAGGTCAAAAACACAGCATCTATGGGATCTGTTAACATCCCTGGCTGTGTCCTACATGGGCTTCAACAAGAACTAGCAACACCATTTGGTACTCTTTTCAATCATGTTCTAAGCACTGGCTTCATCCCAGTTGAATGGAAAGCTGCTACCGTTATTCCCTTACACAAAGGTGGTGCTTTCACGGACCCCGGGAAATACAGACCTAATAATCTGTCTAGCCTTATCTGCAATGCCATGGAGCGAGCCATCACGGACCTTCTCAAGAAAGATCTAGGTAATCTCCAAACACTTGACCCTACTCAGTTTGGATTTGTCAAAGGGAGATCATGCTTGTTAAACCTGGTGGACTTCTTCTAGACGGTCACTAAGGCCCTGGATAAGGAGAAATCTATGCATGCAGCCAACCTAGACTTGGCCAAGGCTTTTGATACTATCTCTCACTCAGGCATCATTGGCAATCTCACCCAGCTAGATACCAACCCTTATATCATTAGATGGATCACTAACTGGCTCACTGATAGAACACATATTGTCAAAATAGGGGAAGCCACCTTCAGCAGCAGACCTGTAACCAGTGGTGTTCCACAGGGATCAGTCCTGGGACCGCTACTATTTGGAATCTATTTCTCTGAAGTACAAGCCAAAACTAAAGGTCTGTGGCTGGCAAAGTTTGCAGAAAATTGGGAGTAGTTACAGAATCTCCAAATAAAGTCAATATCCTGCAAGAGTGTCTAACACAAACAAATGATGGGTGCCAAAGTCATGGCTTTAAACTCAATGCAAAAAAATGTATTATCATCCCTTTTGGTAAGAGCAATGTTCCTGCTAACTACCACATCAACAGCAACACCCTAAGTACACATTCAGTGGTGAGAGACCTGGGCACACAGGTTGACAACAATCTTACATTTGATCACCATGTTTCCGCAGTGGTAAGAAGGGCTTTCTATACTGTTCATCTCATAAGTAAGGGTATTGCCTCCAAAAAAAAATAAGTTATAACCTCCCAGTACTCTTGCCTCATCAGGGCAATCACGGAGTACAAAGCCCCTTTGGTATGTACCTTTCCAAGCACCTGTAGCAACAGGAAAACCACAAAGGTTTCTCACAAGGAACATACAAGGTCATCAGCATCTGTCCTATGTGGATCATCTGAAATCACTGTCACTTTATTCTGTTTGATACAGACTACTCAGAGGCAATCTCTGCCTTGCATAAAAGACAATCTCGGACCCTGCTTTATTGGAACTGGTGCATATCCACAAGTCAAACAGTACACGGGTTACTCGCGCTAAAGATCTTAACCTGGTATGTGACATTAATAGAACCTGCTGGAGGGAAAGATTTGTCTCCCGGAGATTACCACATCTTTGGAAAAGACTCCCACTTCATGTCAAACACAGCATCTCATTGGCCCTCTTCAAACGCAATCTGGACAATTGGATGGGTAACCATAAATTCACCCCTATGGTTCTACATGTGTTCCTCTTGTACATGGGCATTAGGTGCTAATTGTGGAAATAAGGGTAAAACTTGGCTAGGCTTGTAAGGGCCCTAGAGCCATTAGCCTACTAACTTCCCATGATTCTATGAAATGTACTATGGGACTTCTGCAGCTTCCTACATGCTGTGCTGATCATAAGTCCTACATGAAGACAATCACCTGAAAAAGAAATGTCTTCTCTTCTAAGACATGACAGTCCATCCCAACAATTCTACTTCACCCTCCACAATCCAGTACCACTGAACTGGATTTGGGAGTGTCAGAGAAGTATGTAAGAATGGTACAGGATATGTATGAGGGTAGTGTGACAGCGGTGACATCTGCGGTGGGAGTGATGGATACGTTTAAGGTGGAGGTGGGGTTACATCAAGGATCAGCTTTGAGCCCTTTCTTATTTGCAATGGTGATGGACAGGTTGACAGACGAGATCAGACAGGAGTCCCCATGGACTATGATGTTTGCAGATGACACTGTGATCTGTAGTGAGAGTAGGGAACAGGTGGAGGAGACTCTGGAGATATGCTCTAGAGAAAAGAGGAATGAAGGTCAGCAGGACTAAGACAGAATAAATGTGTGTGAATAAGAGGGAAGATAGAAGAATGGTGAAGATGCAAGGAGTAGAGGTGGCAAAGGTGGAGGAGTTTAAATACTTGGGACAATAGTTCAAAGTAACGGTGAGTGTGGAAGAGAGGTGAAGAAGAGTGTACAGGCAGGATGGAGTGGGTGGAGAAGAGTGTCAGGAGTGATTTGTGACAGACGAGTACCAGTAAGAATAAATGGGAAGCTCTACAAGAGGGTAGTGAGACCAGCTATGTTATATGGGTTGGAGACAGTGGCACTGACAAAAAGGCAGGAGTTTGAGCTGGATGTGGCAGAGTTAAAGATGCTGTAGTTCACAAGGCAAAAATACAGCTGCTAAATCACAATGAACAGCCAAAAAAGCAAAATTTTCATAATCACTACAACCAATTAATAATCAACAATTGCATCTTGTCTCATGGCCAGAAGCTCTCATTGAGTCACTGTCTGCAGAATTTGCAAGAGCAGAGCTGTAGACTGTAAAAACTGTAACCAATGAAATACTAATGTATACAATGCGCATTAAAATGCAAATGCATCCCTTTTCCATTTAAAAAAGGACATACCAGAAGTTCCCTGTGATTTATGAAAAACAATAATCATTCACCAAAACAACACGCTGACATTTTAACAGTCCCAGTATCCTTTAATGACAAATAAATAATCAAGAAGCTGGAATTCTCAGTATCTCACTTTCACTAGGTAGCATTACATGATGACAGGTAGCATTACATGATGACAGGTGTGCAGCATGCCATTTTAACAGAGAAACTCCCTTACTCGTCACCTTACATGTCAACGTTTGTATAGTTTTATTTAATGTGACAAACTTCATTAACTACAATATACCAATGCTCAAAGAGTTATTTATATTTGGGAACTAGGACAAAATATGCTAAGAGTATAATCACTCAAACAACCAAACGAAAAGGACCCAAAAGTACAGAACTGAAACATCTAATGAACTGAGGTTGCTTGACATCATTACCAAAGGCTTTAATTCCGTTGACTAAATAAGATGTTTACATCAAGCATCAAATCTGAAATGTTATTTTATTTGAAATCATATGGCATAAAAGTTGACAAGTGCAATCTATATGGTATAAAACATTACTGACTTCATTCAAGAAAATAAACACCTTCCGTGAGAAAGTCTATTCACCTACAAAATTAACTAAAAAAATCAATTAAAAGTCATATATAAATTTTTAAAACTTATTTGGAACTGCTAGTTAACCTCTTTTCAGACAGTATATTCCTACTGTCACTCCTGCTGCACTTAACAGATCTATCCCAAAATGTAAAGAATACTTGTGTGCTATTCGAACATTTCTAAGCAGTCCCAAGTACAGACAATTGTCAAGGCAAACCTCAACTCGATAATTCACATCTAATTTCCCAAACTCGTTTTATTAAGAAGCAAACCACTGTCAGAATAAAACATTTTTATTTCAATGCTGTCCGTAATGCGATCATTACTTTAACAACTGCATACGATCGCCGCATGGAACCCTTTACAATACATGAACTAAGTAGATGGAAAAAGCAGCAAACAACTGTTTAAATGGAAAAGGTGTAAAATGTAGAATAGCATCGTACCTGTGTTAAATAAAAACACTTCCTCGGTGCCAATGAGTGCGCCTTTGATCCCTCAAGAAAATAGGTACGTTTTGCAACTGCAAACAGCACAATAGTTCCTGGAGATGGTAAGCATCGGCGATTTTATTGGTCACAAGTTTCGAATCCCAAATGAATTAATAAATATGCAAAGATGAAATGGCAACAGGAAGGCGTTTCATGGGCGGGGCCATAGGGAGGAATGCAGAAAATACAAAAAAGAGATAAAGGGCGTTATTACTCAGCCTTGCAGCACCATACAGGATATAGAAGTCTGCGATACTGTTGAAGTAGAAATGGCGGTTAACAGTGTAGTACCTCGCAGGGTGCGCAGTAGCAAACCCCGCCCTTTAACGCCCACAACTTACATTGCAGCGTTAATAGTAATTAGCTGTAATATTGCAAAAGCATTTTAATATAGCTTCTAACAAAATTTAGTAAGCATTACACCGAAAATCAAACTAAAAAGCATTTTAATATAGCTTCTAACAGAATTTAGTAAGCATTGCACCAAAAAAAGCACAGACATGAACACCGGACACATAATAAGTCCATTCAACGAAAATCAAATGCAACGGTTATTTGGCATGATTACAGAGCACTACACATCTTTCTGCCATTCTATTATTTTTAAAACACGTTGTGTTTTAATGCCGATACTGAGAAGTGTGACTTCACCATAACTTTAAATATATGGTAACAAAATAAAACTGTTGGGATCACTTGTCCCAAACGTTGCTAAAATTTTCCCCAAACGGCAGCCAGTTCTTCTCTCTCAGATTCACATCTCTGTGTCTGTATGGGTACAGTCCCAAATACAAACAGTAATCACACATGCTATGTGCGGCTCCCGTAAGTACATTAATGTCTACCCTGCCC
Organism: Protopterus annectens; assembly: GCF_019279795.1. NCBI lineage: Eukaryota > Metazoa > Chordata > Ceratodontiformes > Protopteridae > Protopterus > Protopterus annectens. Next base: position 407,502,842 of record NC_056730.1, on the reverse strand, counting down.
TTCACCTCAAGTGAAACATTGTGATAAAAAGGCCACTGCTGCTTAACAAGTAAACCCACTATATAACAACTAAGCCCCAGTCACACCTTTCAGCCATCTACCTTCTAAAAATTATACCCCTGGTAAACAAAAGTTCGAGTATCATAAAATGTTGAGCTGTAGTAATTGGTTGTTTTGGACCATTTCTAGCTCTTTTGAAGTTCCCTGTTTAAAATCCGCATTAGCGCGGCTTTGCGCGATTGTTTGCATAGCGCAGCGCCGGTTAAACAGGGTTAAACTTTTACTGGCTCCGCCAAGTCTGCTCTTCAAATTTTCCCTTAGAAATCTCTACTCTTAGAATAACCAGTCTACTCGTTATATTATAAGCATAGCACTTGTTCTCAAAGCTTCTCTTCTAAGCAAGCACTCTCAAACTCAAGTAGCACTACATCCACCTACCACCCCAGCCACTTCCCTTAAAGGCACAGCACTCTCTTATAATATTCTGGCATGTCAAGTGGTAGATTGCTAGCATCTTCTCCTGCTCAGCTGGTTAATCTGGGAATCTTGAGACAATGCTATAATTGTCTCATGTACACAGACAACCCTCTCCTCCTCCCAACAAACACAAATACATGTGAGAGATGCAACTATATAGCCAAACTGGAGGCTGAACTCTCTCAACTCAGGACTGGCAAGACCAGACAGGAGGAGAAGGTAACCACACACACAACAAACCCAGTCACAAATAGACCTACTCCAACTGCAAATCAAGCACATAACACACAAACATACTCTGAGGCTCTATTAAAAAACTTACCAAAACAACAGAGGCTCCCAAAGCAGACATCCAAAAATCCACCACCTCAAAACATAACACATGCAACACATACTTCAATAAATCGGTGTGTCAATAAATCACAGCCCTTAAGGCCAAACACTATGCCTGATACACTAGTGATAGGTGACTCTATAGTCAGACACACTGACGTCCCACTTACCAGGCTGAGCAAGGAGAGGGTAACGGTAAGCTGCCTATCGGGGGCTAGGATCCGCCATATAACACACGCACTCAGGTCACTCAAAAGCACGTACAAATATGACTCAGTCATTGTCCATGCCGGCATGAATGACCTGAGACGTACCTCCTTGGACTACATGAAAAGAGACATAGAGGAGCTCTCTGATTATGTAGCCCAGGCTGGTATGACCCTGACCCTGAGCAGCATCATGCCCTCACTAAGAATGATGCCACAATACAAAGACAAGATGATCAGCTTTAATAATTGGCTCAATTACTGGTGTCATTCTAGGGGGATCCAATGTCTGTCTGCTTGGGATGACATGCTGGATAAGCCACGCTGCTTCGCAAGGGACGGCTTGCATCTGTCACCACTGGGCCTCCGGATATTGGCTAAGGATTTTTCCACCCCCATAGTGCCTTTTTTAGGCAAGGCTCAAAAGACGAACCCACCTCCTTAGAAAACAAAATGGAAAAAATTAAGGGTAATGCTGCTCAACGCCAGAAGTCTAAATCTCAAGATGCAGGCACTCGAAGCACTCCTCAGTATGGAGAACATCGATGTCTGCGCTGTAACCGAGACCTGGTTCAAGGCTCCTGAGAGCACCCCAGCATTACCAGGCTTTACCTCGTAACATGCTTTTCGCCCCAAAACCCGGCCGAACCACAAAGGGAGGGGGAGTGTCCATATTCATCAAGGATACCCACACATCTAGGTTAGTGGCAACTCATGAAGCATCGGAGACCATCCAGGTGCAGCTAACCATAGGCAAAACTGCTATACAACTGGTTGCATGTTACAGACCACCCTCCCAATCTCAAGAACCCCACTCAGCCTTCCTGAAGACATTGGAAGATATGAATGTCTCACCAAATACCATCATATTGGGAGACTTCAACTACCCTAACATAGACTGGGTGCACTATTCTAGCCCTAACACCCTAGCCCAAAGGCTCCTGGAATTCATAAACTCAAATGCAATGGAACAGCTAGTCACCTCTCCCACAAAGGGGGATAATATACTAGACCTGATCATCACAATCATGGGGACAAAATGCTCCACACCGGAAGTATTGCCCTCACTGGTGAGATCTCACCACAAACTAATCACCCTGGATATACATTTACCACCTCCACCCTCAGCACAAAAGACTACAGTGAGAAACTTCTCAAAAGCCGACTTTACATTTCTCAAGACTGAGATGGTATCATTTAAGCCCACAGGGCCAATGGAAACTACATCCCACAATGCTGAATCCTACACAAATGCTTTCTACGGACATCTCCAAGAATGCATGGATTGTGCAATCCCAAATAAAACCAAGACCCTCTCCACCAAAGGAAAGCGTCCTGTCTGGTGGACCCCAGCCATAAACAAACTGTATAACAAAAGGAAGCTACTGCAAGACAGAACAAAATCCCATAAAGGGAAGGCATCTCTGATCAGCACTAGTAGAAAGCTATGTTCTCTCATAAAAATATCCAAGGCCAACTTTGAGAGAAAAATTGCCAAGGACACTAAAGATAACCACAAGGCATTCTTCAGTTATGTTAGAAACCTGGGCGGAAACACTCAGATATGCTCAGAGTTAGTACACAACGACAAAAATTTACCGAACCCACAGATATTGCCAACATTCTGGCAGACAGGTTCAGTGCAAATTTCTCCCTCCCTCACCTCCAAAAGAAGAAATACTCATCCCAGCTGAATGTAACCTCCCTGTCATCTCTGATGTCCAGGTGAGAACCGCCCTCAGCAAAGCAAACAACCCAGCATCTACGGGACCTGATGGTATCCCCGGCTGCGTGATACGTGAACTCCAAGAGGAGCTAAACCCGCATATAAAAATGTTATTTAATCTTAGCCTTACTACAGGATATGTACCTGAACACTGGCGTACAGCAACAGTGGTCCCACTCCACAAGGGAGGCTCAACTACAGACCCTGGGAACTACCGCCCCATAAGCTTGACCAGCCTGGTTTGCAAAGCTCTGGAAAGAATTATTATGGAACTCAAACAATGACATTGGGGACCTACAGACACTTGATCCCACCCAGTTCTGCTTTGTAAAGGGCAGATCCTGCCTTTTGAACCTGGTTGACTTTATCGAAACAGTCACTAGAGCCATTGATGAGGGCAAGGCAGTCCATACAGCCTACCTGGACTTGGCTAAAGCCTTCGACACAATACCCCACTCGGGGATCATAGATAAGCTAAACAGCTTAAATGTAAACCCATATGTCACAAGATGGATTGCAAACTGGCTAAAGAACAGAACCCATAAAGTCAAGATTGCGGGAGCCATGTCAGACTCAAAGCCAGTCACAAGTGGTGTCCCACAGGTCTCTGTCCTGGGACCCCTCTTGTTCGGCATTTACTTCTCAGATGTGAAAGCAAACATGGGAGGGTTGTGGCTGACAAAGTTCGCAGATGACTGCAAACTAGGCGCCATAGTCGATACACCAGCTGACACATACATCCTACAGAAAGGCCTCACCGAAATGGACAACTGGTGCCGGAATCACAGCCTTAAACTGAATGCCAAGAAATGTATAGTCATCCCCTTTGGGAAAAACAAAATACCCACAAATTATCACATAGACAGTAACCCACTGAGTACCAAAAAAGTAATCAGAGACCTGGGGACCCAAGTTGAGAGTGACCTCTCATTTGACACCCACGTTGCCAAAGTGGTTAAAAAGACTTTCTACCTTGCCCACCCTATCATGAAGGGGTTCGCATCCAGATCAAAGGAGATCATCGTGCCCCTGTACTCCTCCCTTATCAGGCCCATGATTGAGTACAATGCCCCATTTGGTATGTACCTCACCCGGCACTTGCAGCAGCTGGAGAGACCCCAGAAGTACCTCACCAAGAGGATCAAGGATCTCCAACATATGTCATATGCTGCCAGGCTAAAGAAACTCCAGCTCTATTCAGTAGCATACCATCTGCTCGGGGTGATCTGTGCTTGATGTACAAGGCCATGTCCAACCAGGAATTGATGGACATGCTCCACCTCAAAAAATCAAAATCCATAAGAACCACGAGAGCCAAAGATTTAAACCTCAGTACAAACATAAATAGAACATGTTGGAGGGACAGATTCATAACTCAGAGGCTTCCCATACTCTGGAACAAAATCCCAGTCCATGTTAGACAGAGTCCCTCACTGACTCTCTTCAAGAGAAATCTTGACGAGTGGATGGGAGATCGTAGGTTTACCCCGGGGGTCACCCCTGTGTCACTACTTAACAGAGGCACAGTAAACTAATTTTAATAAGTAAGGGGGTCTTCAATGTGTCACTACTAGACAAAGGCACAGTATTCTAAATTTATCCTATACACTTTAGCACCACTACATGGAGTGGTGAAAGCCACATCTCTAGGCTAGGCTTGCAAATGCCCCAGGGCAGATAGCCTAGTACTAAACTATGAAACTATGAAACTATGTTGTTGGCTATGTTTAAATATACTCATACAGTCAAGCATGTCAGAAAAAGCTGAAAAAGTTTAATGTCTCACAACAGGTACAGGGCAACAGACTGCAGTGACAGTGAGCAGTCCACCTTTCCCAGTTTTATATTTCCCCTTATACCTGAATAACTAACCTTCTTTAAAGTTCCGAAAACCATTACAGTTGACTATTGCAATCATGATCATTGAAACTAAAATAGTACCACATTGTTATAATAATCGCACATTTTATGGACATAATGAAATGAAAGCAACCATCTGTAGTTCAACACTCATTCTTGGCCACAAAATGTGCACAAAAATTTGTATCAACAAAAGATACAAGTTATAGCACTAAGATGAGTAGTGTTTTTCAGATTAAAAACTTAAAGTGCTATAGCTCGTATCTTTTGTGACCAAGAATGAGTGTTGAACTACAGATGGTTGCTTTCATTTCATTATGTCCATAATATGTAAGTATTTTATTTTCAATGATCTAGAAACTGTATTGTATAACTTAGGTTACTTATTGACGCATAACGGGAAAGGTGGATTGCTCGCTGTCTCTCAAATGTGCGATGACATGCCAATCATTATGGACAAGCCCTAACCTGCGCAGTACCGCCCGCGAGGTACTACACTGTTAGATAACTGAAATGGCTGTGAGTACCCCAGTTTCAATTACGGGCCCGGCAAAACTGAAGTGTATTAACCCACCAGATGCTCAGCAGCAAGCCCCGCCTGTGACCATTTTGACTGCACCACCCACCATTTGATTGAAAGATGCCACCAAAACAGTAGGTAATATAGACCTACAAACAGATTAGCAAAACGGAAAATTAATAAATCTTTACTCATTAAACCCCACAGAACTACGGAAAACGAATATATCAATATGTACTTTACTTTAATCAACCATACTTAGTGTAGGTTATTTCTAAGCACGCTTTGTCTTCTAATTTGCAAAGTACCCTTTTCTTTCTGTTGGCTGTTTGGTACTCTTGTTCTACTGTGCAAAACTATTTCTGTGTATTTAAATGTACTGTATTGGAGCTTGTCTCCCCAGGCCTCTACTGAAAACAGGCTTTTTGCCAAGTCAGACTTTCCAGGAAACAAATGTAAAATAAAAATAAAATAAATTTGAATTGTACTTATGTAAAAATATTGTTTGTGTGTCTCATCTTCCGTAGTTCATTAGGTATAAAAAGTACAAGTATTTGTTATCAAGACAGCCCATCTGCACACACTGTCAGTCAAGAAATTAACACATGTCGATCACAAAAGTAACGCCCAAGCCTGTACAAAACTAGGGGCAGGGGGATCGATTACATTACAATCCTCCAACAATGGAGAAAATGGGAAACCCATGTTCTCCCTGTTCTCCAAACTGACACATAAGCACAAGTACTAGCAGGCAAGTGTGAGTAAACTGCAATGATATTTTCATAAACTGTGTAAACAGCACCGCAACCCTACATAGGGACTCAGGATTGCAATTAATAATGCACACGAAAAACAGAAGTTTGCAATATATGTTGTTCAACTTTCTGCAAAACTATTTCTAAGACTAAAGAAAATATCTTCAAGTCAAGCAGAGAATCGTGAAATTCATTACCTGTTTACCATTTACTATTTGCATATTTACTATTATTTGCACTTATTTGACCATTACATTTGCATTGCGTGTCAATCACGGCACATTGCCATTGTTAATACCCGCCCTCCTGCATGTCAATCATGGCGGGCATGCCCATTCCTGCGCAAACTCGAAGGTGGGTAATACACTTCAATTTTACCACGGGCCCTATGAGAAAGAGTCAAAACTGTAGCTTACTGTAGCACTGTGACTGTTCCACAGTGCTACATTCAAAGACAGAGAAGGAAATCATTTTTCAAATGAGGAAATCAACAAGTAAACACATAGTGGTCCTTTAAGTTCCTCTGCCAGTGAAGCATTCACATCAATAGCCATCCGGTTGCTGGTTTTATGGTTAGTGATGTGCTGGATACCTTGTCATAGAAGCTGTGGGTTGGTGAAGTGGTACTGTATTGTCCTTTTATAGGCTGCTTTAGCCTCTCTGATGGCTTTCTTTAGGTTGGCTGTAGCCATTCTGTAAAAGGCTCTGTTGCCATACCTAAAGGCTATACTGCAGTGCTTGAGAAAAGATCTGACTTCCTCCATCATCCAGGGATTAGGGTACACACGAATATGTTTGCTGACAGTGACATTTTCAACAGTTTATGTAGCAGAGTACAGTTGGTGTACACATCCAAATTCTTATCCTCAAAAGTGTCCCATTTAGTCCTTTCAAAGCAATCATGTAGATGCAAGAGTGCTCCTTCAGGCCATATTTTAACAGTCTTTGTGGTGACTTGGACTTTTCTCCTAACAGGAGTGTATGCTGGAGCCTGGAGTCAAGAGTATTGCTAGATGATCTGACTGGCATAAATGAGGCAACTGTTTCATCCTGCATTCATCCTTGATATTTGAGTAGGCCTTATCCGATATGTTTTTCTCTGTAGCTGCAAATTTAATGTGTTGATAAAATTTGGGGAGAACTGTATTTACATCTGTGTGATTTAAATCACCAGCAATGATATGTGCAGCTTCAGGATGGATGTTTTGCTGCAAATTAATGATGTCAAGCAGGTAACCTAGAGCTGTGCTAGGATTTGCATCCTGGGGAATGTAAACAGCTGTAACTAACAGCAGTAAATTCCCCAGGTAAATATCAGGGCCTATATTGTATTGTCAGATACTCCAAATCAGGACAGCACTGACTTTCTACAATCATTATGCTGGTACACCAGCTGTTATGTACATAGATGCAAAGCCCCCCACCTTTGCTCTTACCAGAGTCTTTATTTCTGTCTCAGTGGAACACTGTGTGGCCTGCTCAATGGCTACATCTGGTATACTTGAATGTCTACATGTAGACACTTATCTGTAAATAAGATGCAACATTCTCTTACAAGTTTGTTCTCAGAAATCTGTAGATGTAATTCATCTATTTTATTTGTGATAGATCTAGCACTGGCAAGCAATATGCTGGGAAGAGGTGGTTTAGGAGGATATTTCCTTAACCTAGCAAGTAGGCTGGACCGACAGTCATGCTTTTGCTTCCTGTGCCTTCTCTGCCTTTGTCAATTGCCTGAGCCAACAACAATCCATGGAGAGCTGTGTCCTTGTTGTTTCCTCTGGTATGTCATGTGAGTGTAGAAATTCACTTAGTCTGATTATGCTGAAATCTGATTTTCAAAAGATCTTGCCGACTGTACTTAAGATCAACCTGGCTGAAGTTAACAATGAAGAGCATACATATGAACACAAACACAGAAAACAAGCTTCAAAAAGGAGAGCATAGAGCGCCTGTTTCTTTGTACACTGCCATCTTTTGCATGCTGTTATTAAAGATTAGACTCCAGTGTTGATGTATGAGGCAAGATGGTATATCTGACTAAGGTATGGAGGAATATATATATATATTTTGATTTTTGTAAAATTATAGCAGTAAAGCCTTTTAAAGAATTATTAGTCAATGTGATTAGTATGTGCATTTTTGGTTCATCTAGGCTTCTTTTTCTATGAATGAAGACAATTATTGCCCCCAACCAAATGGGTAGTCTTCTCTTTTGTAGGTAATATTGAAATTAAGAGGCCAACAAATTAGTCCAGTCCTTGGACCTATTTCTTAATTTTATTACAAATGCCATTGGATCCCTGTCACTTTATCCCCTGCCTAGATTTCTATATGATCCCTGATGTCTTTCAAAGATATCATTTGAAAAAATACACAACCAGTCAACCACATCTTTTTCCCAGGAAAAATAGAAATATTTTGTCTATTTGAATCATAAAATGTATCACTATCTTTTCACTGGGTAGCCGCTTCAGTACTAATCAACTTTTGGCCACCAAAAGCACATTTGAATATTTACCCAGAATAGTTTACTTCTTCTCATATTGATAGTGTCCGTTATTCTTCCTCATCTACAAATATTCGAGTCTTTTCTTTTCCTCCTGATTACCAATTTATATGTTAGTTTTGCCTGTTTCATATGGTCATAGCTATCTTTGGTTCTCTTGTTTAACCAGAATTTAATACTGTTCCTTCATTTCTTCTTGTTTACAATCCAACCCTTTGACTATCAACTTCTATATCTAGTTCATTATTTTTAGATTTAATTTTGCTACTTTGTGAAGATGAAAAGTTTGTTTAATTATTAAATCCTCAATAGTCTGCTTTATTCTTCTTTTTATTATTAATGTTTAATTCTTGGGGGAGCCACTCCTGTTGATCATCCTTCTCAATATTTAATATCACTTATCTTTCATTCTATTTAATGCCTTTATTGAATCACTTAATATATGGGCAAACATACAGTTATACAAAAAAAAAAACACGATAACATATTCACAGTTAGAAACATTATACATTATATACATGCTTTTATACAATTATCATCAATCCAACATTACATCATCTACATCATCATCATCATCTTCTTTTGGTTGTTCCCATTAATGGTCACCACAGCAGATCTGTTTCCATTTCTTCCTGTCCTCTGCATCTTGCTCTGTCACACCAACCACCTGCATGTCCTTAGGCCTTCCTCTTTTCCTGTTACCTGGTAGCTTCATCCTTAGCATCTTTTTCCCAATATACTCAGTATCCTTCCTCAGCACATGTCCATACCAACATAATCCTGCCTCTCTGGCTTTGTCTCCGAACCTTCCAACCTGGGCTGACCCTCTAATATACTTATTCCTAATCCTGTCCACCCTCGTCACACCCAGTGCAAATCTTAACATCTTTAACTCTGCCACATCCAGCTCAAACTTTTGCCTTTTTGTCAATGCCACTGTCTCCAACCCATATAACATAGCTGGTCTCACTACCCTCTTGTAGACCTTCCCTTTCACTCGTACTGTTACTCGTCTGTCACAAATCACCCCTGACACCCTTCTCCACACACTCCATCCTGCCTGTACTCTCTTCTTCACCTCTTCCACACTCACCGTTCCTCTGAACTATTGATCCCAAGTATTTAAACTCATCCACCCTCGCCACCTCTACTCCTTGCATCCTCACCATTCCTCTATCCTCCCTGTCATTCACACACATATATTCTGTCTTAGTCCTGCTGACCTTCATTCCTCTTCTCTCTAGAGCATATCTCCATCTCTCCAAGTTCTCCTCCACCTGATCCCTACTTTCACTACAGATCACAATGTCATCTGCAAACATCATAGTCCACGGGGACTCCTGTCCGATCTCGTCTGTCAACCTGTCCATCACCATTGTAAATAAGAAAGGGCTCCCAGCTGATCTTTGATGTAACCCCACCTCCACCTTAAACGCATCCGTCACTCCCACCGCAGACCTCACCGCTGTCATACTACCCTCATACATATCCTGTACCACTCTTACATACTTATCTGACACCCCCGACTTCCTCATACAATACCACAACTCCTCTCTAGGCACCTTGTCATATGCTTTCTCTAAGTCTAAAAAAACGCAATGCAACTCCTTCTGACCTTCTCTGTACTTCTCCAACACTCTTAGAGCAAACATTGCATCTGTAGTGCTCTTTCCCAGCGTGAAACCATACTGCTAATCACTAATCATCATGTCCCTTCTTAACCTAGCTTCTACTACTCTTTCCCATAACTTCATGCTGTGACTGATCAATTTAATCCCTCTGTAGTTACTACAGCTCTGCACATCACCCTTATTCTTAAAAAGCGGTTCCAAAACACTCTCCATTCCTCAGGCATCCTCTCACTTTCCAAGATTTCATTAAACATTCTGGTTAAAAACTCCACTGCCATTTCACCTAATCACCTCCATGCTTCCACAGATATGTCATCTGGACCAACAGTCTTTCCATTCTTCATCCTCTTCATAGCTATCCTTACTTCCTCCTTGCTAATCCATTGTACTTCATGATTCACTATCCCCACATCATCCAACCTTCTCTCCCTCTCATTCTCTTCATTCATCAACCCCTCAAAGTACTCTTTCCATCTCCTCAACACACTCTCCTCGCTTGTATGTTTCCCTCATTATCCTTTATCACCTTTACCTGCTGCACATCTTTCCTAGCTCGGTCCCTCTGTCTAGCCAATTGGTACAGGTCCTTTTCTCCCTCCTTAGTGTCCAACCTTTCATACAACTCTTCATATGCCTTATCCTTAGCCTTTGCCACCTCTCTCTTCGCCATGCACCTCATCTCCTTATACTCCTGTCTACTTTCTTTATCTCTCTGACAATCCCACTTCTTCTTTGCCATCCTCTTTCTCTGTAGACTCTCCTGTACTTGCTCATTCCACCACCATGTCTCCTTGTCATCCTTCCTCTCTCCAGATGTCATACCAAGCACCTTTCTAATCGTCTCCCTTACTATCTCTGCTGTAGCTACCCAGCTATTTGGTAACTCTTCACTGCCACCCAGTGCCTGTCTTAACTCATCCCTGAACTCCACCTCACAATTACCCTTTTTCATTTTCCACCATTTGATCCTTGGAGCTGCCCTCACAATCCTCCTCCTCTTCTTGATTACCAACGTCATCCTACAAACCACCATCCTATGCTGCCTAACTACACTTTCCCCGGTCACCACTTTACAGTCTCCAATCTCCTTCAAACTGGCCCTCCTACATAAGACATAATCCACCTGTGTGCATCTTCCTCCACTCTTGTATGTCACCCTATGCTCCTCCCTCTTGTTAAAATACATATTCACCACAGCCATGTCCATCCATTTCGCAAAATCCACTACCATCTGATCTTCTGCATTACTTTGTTTAACACCATACCTACCCATCACTTCCTCATCCCCTCTGTTCCCTTCAGCAACATGCCCATTGAAATCTACTCCAATCACCACTTTCTCACCCTTGGGTACAGTCATCACCATTTCATCCAACTCGCTCCAAAATTTCTCTCATCCATCACATACCCAACTTGTGGAGCATATGCACTAACAACATTCATCATTACACTATCAATTTCCAGCTTCATAAACATCACTCTATCCGACACTCCTTTTCACCTCCAAAACACGCTTAGCATACTGTTCCTTCAGGATAACTCCTACACCATTTCTCCTCCCATCCACACCATGATAAAACAATTTGAACCCACCTCCGATACACCTAGCCTTACTCCCCTTCCATCTGGTCTCTTGCACACACAATATACCAACCTTCCTTATGTCCATCATATCAGCTAGCTCTCTCCCTATACCAGTCATACTGCCAACATTCAAATTTCCGACCCTCACTACCACAGTCCTAGCCTTTCTCCTCTCTTCCTGCCTTCGGCCATGTCTTCCACCTCTTCTCCTCCTTTGGCCAACAGTAGCCCAATTTCCACCAGCACCCTGTTGGCTAACAGTACTGGTGGCGGTCATTAACATGGGCCTTGACAGATCCGGTATGGAAATATTTACTGGTGTCCGTATGAATTATTTGGCAAAGTTTTATGCCGGATGCCCTTCCTGACGCAACCCTCCTCATTTATCCTGGCTTGGGACTGGCACAAAGAAATGCACTGGCTTGTGCATCCCCAGTGGCTGGGTTATCAATCCAACATTACATAAATTGATCAATTCCTGCATTCCCTTAAACCTTACACCTCCAACAAAACATTATTATGCATGCATTGTTCCCACAATTTCCATATGTAGTTTGTTCGTATCCCTTTCTGAAATTCCCCACTTCCAGTATTTTTCTCTGTTACAATATTCACTACTTCAAGTAAATTTGGTTTAAACTTTGATTTCCATTTTCTAGTAACTGCTTTTTTGAAAGCCACCATAATTAAACTTAGTAAGACCTTAGTATGTCTTGGCAATTCACATCCTGTATCCCAGCTCAAAAAATCATTTTCTTAGTCACACTCATTTGCTCACCCAGTATTCCTGACAGAGTAGTCTTTACAGGAATTTAAAAATCTACCAAACTCATTATAGTCTCAGAAAATATGTTCCCAGTTATCTCATTCAGCCCAACACACCTCCAACATTTGCCATCTACCTGAGGAAAAATTATTTGGGCATAAAAATAGTTATACAAACACTTCAAGGCAAAAAACGTAAGTCTTCCAGACTTTGTTGCATATCTGGGAGCCATACATATATCCTACCATTGTTTCATTGTGATTTGCTTATCTACTGTCTCTTCCCAGTCTTTTGTAACCCCCTCTGATTGATTCCTATTGTTATCATGCAATATTTTATATGCCATATTAGTATCCCTTTTTAACAGCAACTTATTTTCTAGATTCAGCTAAAAACACTACTACATCAGGTCTTTCACACAGGATTTCCCTATCCCTTTCTCTTTGCCTGTATTCTGATATCAGTCCCTGAAAGGGAAGGCAGACTCTAGCCTGCAATCCAAATGTCTTTTTGGCCACTTCTCATTCTATTAGCTTTCCTTCACTCTCAATACAATGGTTCCTTTGCCAGTTTTCTCCAGTAAATTCCAACTGCTTCTTGCCTGTTCTCTTTACCCCTAATTGCAGTCATCACTACTGGCAGACTCTTCTTTTTCCATTCTTGTGTTGGCTTAGTTTTTTTGAATACTTTCTACTACTTTATGAATATAATATTCTGTATGGCTCTTGTTATTCTCCTTTAGAATCTGCATCTAAAATCCCATTCTCTCTTTATTTCTTGAAACCCCTCCCCACTTCATCATCATCCCTTTCCTCTTTGAGTTATAGCTTTCCGCTTGTGTTATGTGTATGAACCTTAACTATGTAGCTCTAAAGTATCCCATCAAATCAGGTAATGCCAAATCACCTTGTTCTATCTTATTCCACTTTACTCCTTACCATCTTCTCTTCCCAGATAAAATCATTCAGATATTTATTAATTACTGTTCACAATGTCTCCTCTGGTTGATTAAAATGTGTCTGACCTAAATATAAAACTAAAGGGAATAAAAGCATTTTCACTACTTGTATCTTGCTATCCATAACCACACACAAGAGCTTCCAGTTTCTCATTTTTTGTATTATCATTTGTTTAATCTCTTCCCATATATCCTTAGCTGCCATAACAGAATACTTTTTAACCCATACTCCTAAATATTTCATTTTATTGTGTCCACATAAATATGGGTATAGCTGAACCAATTCATGTGTGGGTACATAGTTTTCAGCTATAGCCTTTGTTTTGTCTGCATTCATTGTATACCCCCCCCCCAAATTAAACTGTCTCAGAATGTTCCACAATACTAAGATGTCATTTTCTGGTTTTATCAGGTACAAAATTATATCATCTATAAAGAAAGTCAGATTTTCTTGATTACCCTTCATATTACATCCTTGAATTTCTGAGTCCCTTATTTTTTGCCAATGCTTCTAAGTATAATGCAAATAACAAAGGGAAAGTGGGTACACCTGCCTTGTTCCTCTAGTTAGATACAACTTATCAGAGAGGAACCCTCCCATTTTAATATTTGCCTACAATGCCTCACTGATTACCCTTATTGCATCAGGGATTTTTTTTGCCCTACTCATAAAATCCTAGCTAACTCTGTCAGATGCTTTCTCTGCATCAAAACCCACCAGTTGCAGTGGTATTTTCTTACATTCTGCTTCCCTCTTGATCATCATTGTTCTATTAATGCTGACAAATGTTTGTCTCCCGTCCACAAAATCACATCGATCCATATTTTTCAATTTTGACAACACCTTTGTCATTCTTTTATCTGTTTTGGACATAAAAACTTTATAATCCTGGTTTAAAACTGAGTTGGGCTTATATGAAGCTGGGTCTGATGGGTCTTGTGTGCTGAAATAATAGTTAATGGAATTTACTATACTGAACTGGGGAATATAGCAAATTTGGTGGCCGATAAAGTTAGCTCCAATTTCACCCCCTATCACCCCTAGTTTCCCCCCAGGAAATATGTTCTACCATTTCTACCCCAACTATCACTAAAGAACAGATCCTCACTGCACTCACCAGCGCTACACCTCTACATTAGTGGGACGTGATAATATCCCAGGATGCCTCCTAAATGTCTTGAAACATGACCTGTCGGACCCACTAGAATCTCTGTTCAACTACAGCCTCCAGATGGCTTTATCCATAGGGAATGTAGGACTTCAACTGTTATCCCTTTTTACAAAGGCAGACCATGAACAGACCCAGGGAACTACAGACCCATAAGTTTGACTAGTCTTATATACAAGACCATGGAAAGAATTATTGTAGACCTGATAAACAAAGATATAGGAAATTTTCGTCAAGGGGAGATCATGCCTACTAAACTTGGTGTACTTCTTCGAGAAGGTCACTAAAGCTATGGATGAGAGCAAAATGGCACATACTATCTACCTTGACCAGACAAAGGCATTTGACACAATACTTCACTTGGGTATTATAGACAAACTCACACATTTAGGCATAAATCCCTATGTCACCCAATGGATAGCCAAATGGCTCACAGATAGGACACACAAGGTTAGGGTGGGGGAATCCACCTCTGTCAAGAGGTCTGTTACTAGTGATATCCCACAGGGCTCAATACTGACACCTCTCCTGTTTGGATGAACTTCTCTGACGTCAAGGCAAATGTAGAGGGACTTTGGCCAACCAAATTTGCTGATGACTGCAAGCTGGGTGCAATCATTGCATCCCCTAGAGATGTAGATATCCTCCAGGAAGATCTGGCACAGACACAACTGGTGCCAGAACCATGGCCTAAATCTCAGTGCAAACAATGCATAATCATACCATTTGGAAGATGACAATATCTGCAAATTACAACATTGATAACACTCTCCTAAAAGTAGACCCACTGGTAAGGGACTTGGGAACTCAGGTTGGCAGTAACCTGAACTTTGATCATTTTATTTATTTATTTTATATTTGTTTACTGGAATAGTCCGACTGGATACATGTCCATTTTCAGTGGAGGCCCGGGAGAAAAGCTCCAGTAGTAAAAATTACGTAGATTACACAAGATAACATTACATGGATTACACAAGAGGTTAGATAACATTAGAAAATATAAGACAAGGTGTTTTGTACAATGGTTTAGTAATGTTCCCAAATAGGGACTCACAGTTCTCATGGTCAGACAATTAAAAGCAAGTGACATCAGATTGGAAGCAGAGATCGGTTAAGTAGTTACGTATTACGATATTTACAGATTATGCTTTCAATTTATAACTTAATCAGGGATGGTACATGGGCAAAGCCAGTTCACTTTGAGATGCTGTTTGAGGTATTTTTTGAAGAGACTTATGGAGGATTGTAGGGTTATATAGTTTGGCAATGAATTCCAGGTTTTTCCAACAAAGTTGGCAAACAGGGATTCACCAGCAGAGTTATTAGCTTTGTGGGTTTGGACCAGATGTTTGCTGGCTGATCGTAGGGATCTCAAGTTGCTATATGGCTTAATAATGTTTATAAGCGAGGGGGTATTCTCAGGGTGGTATAGTATTTAGTGCGCTATTAAGAGTTGATTGAATTGAATTAAGCTGGGCAGTTCTAGCCACTTTGTTTCAAGTTCTGGCAGTGGTGGGTTCTATAGGTGGAGTCAATGCCAATCTGGCAATATGGTTGTAGCTATGGAAGAGTTTACTTAGTTCAGATTTGTTGAGGTTTGAGAGTACAGGCGAGGCATATATAAGAGTTGTGAGTAGGTGTGACCGGGCGAGAGCAGTTCTAGCCAGTGGGGTTAAAAATGTCTTGTTTCTATACAGTGATCCAAGCTTCTTATTGATGGTCTGTATGGTTTTGTTGACCTGTAGGTCAAATTTAAGATTATTATCTATGATAACTCCTAGAAGCTTGGTGTGTGTATCTGGGGAGATATTTGTACCATTATCTGATGTGACAGAGAATGAAAGTGCAGTGGATCTACTAGTGGGGGTGAAGAGTAGAAGTTTAATTTTATTGGGGTTCAGCAGTAGCCATTGGTTGGTGAGCCAGTTTTCAATAGTATTAAACATATTTTGGGTTAAGATTTGCAATTCAGATGGGGAGGTGGCTGAGCAGATCAGAGTGGAATCATCTGCATATTGAATGCAGGTAGCTTTAGGGATAGCAGTGTGAAGGTTGTTGATGAAAATAGAGAAAAGTAGTGGACCTAGTATGGAGACTTGGGGGACACAGAGTGTGAGAGGTAGCTGGCTGGACAGTTTGCTCTGCCATAATACTGCCTGTTGTCTACCAGTCAGGTAGGACTGGAACCATTGGATTGCATGCTTAGAGGGAAATTGACTTTAGAGAAATAATGAGAAGTTAATGGTTGACCATGTCAAAGGCTTTTGATAGGTCAAGAAAGGGCAGAAGATAGCCTATTGTCATTCCCGATTTGGTTTATGGCGTTAAAGGAAAGGAGGGCCGAAATAGTGCTGTGGTGTGGCCTGAAAGCATGTTGGGAGTTGGATAGTAAGTTATTCTGTGTAAGGTATTGCATTAGTTGCTTGTGTACACATTTCTCCATTATTTTGGCTAGTGGGGAAAGAATGGCAATGGGTCTATAGTTGGATAGTTCTGTAGAACTTCCTCCTTTATGGAATGGGATGACATGGGATATTTTCCAGAGGGAGGGG
The DNA here is from genome assembly GCF_019279795.1 of Protopterus annectens. Classification (NCBI taxonomy): domain Eukaryota; kingdom Metazoa; phylum Chordata; order Ceratodontiformes; family Protopteridae; genus Protopterus; species Protopterus annectens. Next base: position 407,485,796 of record NC_056730.1, on the reverse strand, counting down.
AGACTGCTTTGGGATAAGGTTCTGTTGATCAGGATAGATACGGGATATGCAATGGCATCTCCAGCTATTTGTAGGTTCTCTTCAGGGAGGAGGTCTGCAGAGAGGGTGGTAGGTTTCAGTTTTTTTATAAGTGTTTTGATAAAACTAGTGGATATGGGTTGGAAGGTAAATTGGGGGTGATTAGTGGGTAGATTGGGGTGGGGTTTAAGTTTGTGGGGGTTAGTTGCTTTGCTAGGGACTGGATTGTTTCAGTGAAAAAGTTATTATAAGCACCAGCTATGGTCTCTGGGGAACTATTGGTGTGGTTAGCTGGGGTTGGGGTGGTAGAATGACCTGGATGAAGAAGTTGATTTAAGCCTGCCTGGAACTTTTGAGGGTTGTTTTGTTGTTTTTGTAGGAGATTCTGGTAGAAGCTTTTTTTATCTAGTAGAATAGATTTTTTTTTGTTTCATCCCTGAGTTGACGATATTTTAACTGGTCAAGTGGGGCTTTGGTCAATCTGTGTTTCTAGTTTTGATTTTTGATTTGGTATCTTTTGTGAGCCATGGTGCTGTGTTTGATCTAGATTTTATTGTACGTGCTGGGGTATGGGAGTCGATGATACTTAGGAATTTAGTGTTAAAGTGAGCTATAGCCTCTTCTAATGGTAGAGGTTTTTGATGTGACCAGTCAACTGCTTTTAGTTCGTTTAGGAAAATAGCAGCATTAAAGTTTTTCCTGTTTCTAAGTGTTTTTTATTTGGTCTGGTGGGGGTTTCCTGCCTTATGTTTTATGATATAGGTTAGTAGATGGTCGCTAAGGTCATCAGGGAAGAGTGTCAGCTGTGTACATTGGGGGTTGGATATTAACTAGGATCCAGTCTAGGATACTTTCCCTGTTGGTAGGTTTGTTTATTCTAGTGAGAGAGGTTATGGTCTGTTTAAACCCAGATAAGTTTATAGGGGTGAGGGGAGGTTCGGAGGAGCAGGGGTGCCAGTCGGTATTGAAGTCACCAAGAACTATGGCTTCTTAGGGATAGGTAGTGGATAAACAGTTAAGGATATCCTCTAGGGTAATTTATGTTGTTGCCTGGCGGAATGTATGCACAGATGATGTTCAAGCATTTGTTATGGTTAATCTGTAGTTTGGTTATGAGGAGTTCTGCATTATTGAATTGGGGTGTCAGAATGGTTTCTCTATTAACAGTTAAAGTATTTTTGTAAAGGACTGCTATCCCACCTCCTTTCCTTGTGGTGCAGTCTAATCGGTGAATATTATAGCCTGGAGGCAGTATCTCATTAACAGTAGTATTTGGTTTTAGCCAGGTTTCCGTTAGACACATAATGTCTCGGGAGTGGGTTGCTAGGAGGGCATGTAGGTTGGGAAGTTTATTGTTAATGATTCCAATATTTAGGTGAAATGCTAGGAGGAAACTAATGTGAGTAGATAGGGGAAGCTTGACTGTGGTGGTTGTGGTAGGGGAGTGTAGGTTATTGGGTGTAGGTGGGCCAAGGTTGGGATGAATGTCCCCATGTATTATAAGGTTATAGTGACAGGATACTCTAAGCTTTAGGAGTTTGTTTATAAGTTTCATATAGTCTTTGTCTTTAGGGTTATGTTTTGTTGCTTTACAGGGGTGATATTTTGTCGAGGGTGGTATGAGATTGAGTGTGTGGGGGATGGTGAAATGTTTGGTCTTATGTGTGCAGTTGTGGGTGGCTGTTTGACCATTTAGGTAGTGAATACCATGGTCAAGTTTTTGTTCATTGGCAGTAAGGTGGTAAAATAGAAATAGTATAGGCAGTAAGGTAATAAGTATTTCTTTACTTGCATTTTGTAAGGGGGGCTGGTCAGTTATGATGGTTGACTGTGCTAACAGCATGTGGAAGAATGGAAGAGAAGGAAATTGGTGAAGGGGGAAGGTCTGTTCAGTGATGTATGAGGCACTGATTGGTACTTAGCATGAGGGGAGTGGCTACATTTAGATTAAATTTAACACTAGTGGGGGTGGGTGGGAATACGGGGCAGGGAGGAGAGCGGAGTAGGGCTAACACTGACTCCAAGTGTTTCCTTAGGCTTTGGTAAGTATGTAGTGTTAACTTAATGGTTGCAGTTTAAACTGAATTTTAAACTGAATTTTTAGCTGTATTTTAAACATTATGTTTGCACTAAGATAGACTATGTTTAGGCTATGTTTTATACTCTTGCAGAGTATTTATTTATCCATGTGTCCATGGTAGTGAGAAAATCCTTCTACATGGTGCAACTTATAAGTAATGGCATGGCATCTAACAAGATAATGGTTCCACTGTACTCAGTCCTCATTAGACCAATAATCAAACACAATGCACCATTTGGCATGTACCTGACCATGCATTTGCAACAGCTGAAGCGGCCACAGAAGTTCCTCACTAAAAGAATACATGGTATAAATACGTCCAATGCAGACCACCTGGAAACCCTGTTATTTTATTCAGTCTCCTACAGACTACTAAGGGGTGATCTATAACTAAATTACAGTTCATTCACTGAGTCAGCCTTGATGGATCTGCTACATATTTACAAAACAAACAGCACTAGAATTACCCGATCTAAGGATCTAAAACTCTTCTGTGTCATAAACAAAGCATTTGGAAGGGACTGGTATGCGTCAGAGATTATCCATTCACTGGAATAGACTCCCCAGTTGTGTGAATCAGAGGTCTTCCTGAAGTTTATTCTAACACAATTTAGACAAATGGATGGGAAATCTCAAATTTACCCCAGTTTGTCACCTGTGGCCCTTTATGGACAGGGGCAGTTTGTAGATGCTTTAAGGTACAGACATAACAAGGTCATTCTAGCCCATGGACATTGATAATTATGAAAATTGGGGCATGAATGGCTAGGCTTAAAAAGGTTCTAGGGCTGTTAAGCTAGTAGCCTCCTATGATCTGTTGCATTGTAATGCCTACATTTCTTAAAACTATAAAAGAAAAAAGACACTTATTTACTTTAGTATCTTTATCACACACAACAATAACTGAAACTACTGTATTGTATAACATGCAATCTGTATCATGAAAAGTCCCATGCAAATACCGTTCAAAGCAAAAACATGTTTTACTTACAGTTAATTTTATTTTTCATCCTTGTCTCAGTTTCTTTCTAAACATTTATGATATGAAGTGGGCTTATGCGTTTCAGTCCCCCACAAGTTTAACAAAGTCAGCAAAAGTCTAGTCTTTCCACTTTTACTTGTAAAGCCATATTTCACAAATGTGATTGATGCCTTATAATCTTACATTTTTTTTCAAAAATGTCAATGTTGTTGGCCTTCTTCCTGTTCATCTGCATTTCCCAACCCCAGAATCTGGTTCAAGTCCAAGGTACTATTGATTCTTCTAGTCAGCTCCTGTGCTTTCTTCTGTCCCTCAAGCATTTTCCTTTGGAAGATTAGAAAAGGCTTCACTGGCAAAGTCTTTTTACAGTCTTTATTATTAGAAGAATGAAAAGCAGAGTCTCCTTCTGTTTGATGGTTCTCTTTTTTGGACAAACTTTTGTATTTCCCATTTAGTCTATTCTGCATCAAAAAATGGCATTGATCCCCCAGGGAAAAAAAATTCTGAAGACAGCTGGGTACAGCAAGTTGAATCTCACACCTCAGTCTTGACATTCCCTGATTGCTGTGATAAATTTGCTTCTCTTCTGCCTGGTGTACAGTGAATAATCATTTTTCCTACAAATATTCTACTGTCTCCAACTTTTAATACTTTGCCCTTTTGCCACAGTTTAGCCAAGATTGATTCTTTCTGCTGGTATGATTGTAACTTTACTAGTACAGGTCTTGGTTGCTTTCTGATTGCCAGGTTTGTAGCATATACATGATGTGTCCTTTCAATGAACAAATTCTGCTGTGGAATACCAGTCCAGTTGCTTATTTGTGCTTTCATAAAATTAACATGGTCTGTTCTTTCCAGTCTCTCTGGTATAGCAGAAAATCTCAGGTATTCCCTGTGTGCTCTGTTCTCTAAATCTACAATTTTTTGAAACAGCTGTTATTGAGCAGTCTCATAATCAGCCAGCCTTTTCTTTATTTCAACTTATAATTTTTGCAGTTTTATAAGCTCATCTGAATAGTTGTTTAAAGCTTCTTCTATTTTTCCATTCTTTTGTTATTTGACTTGATATAATCCTTCAATGTTTCACTTATTTTAATTAGCTCTGAGAACATCTGATTTATCTTTTCATCTAGATTACTGGAAGCCATGTCTTGCACTAGAGCTGGAGCATGACCTGCTTTTTGCTGAACAGCTGCAGGATTCTTCCCAGTCAGTGTTTTCTCTTCACCTTTTCCAGTTTATTTTCTTTCAGGCTGTCACGTTTCTTATTTGCTGTCATCCAGGCAGTGTACTTACTATCCAGCAACTGAACTTACTAAAAATTGTAGAATTTCTGGCCCTTATCTTTCAAAGCTGAAATGAAGTTGTTGATCAATGTGCAGCCATTTTGGAAGTCATCACTCCTCTTTCATTCTTAATCACATTCTGCAAATCCTATTCATATAAGTCAGTCACATTATGTCAATATAAATGCTCATTGTTATTTATTTTTGTTAACGGCTATTTTAGTACAGTTAGTATTCACTCTATGGTATACTGTAACACTTTTTTAGTTTATTCTTATAACATCGTATCTAAGTCTTATAAGATACTTAGCTCTATTATTACCTTTTCTAAAAGTGAAGCATTGATCTCTGGTCCATTCTGTAAGTTAGTTATGTTATCTAAAATAACTGATTGTGTATTATTTTTTTAATCTCCAAAAACTTTACCATTGACATATGTTCATGTTTATCAATTTATGGCAAATTTAGAGATACTAAGATGGAATGCTTTATTTCCACATTCTAAAAATGTCATTCTTTTCTCCAGTGGATAGCTCAATAGTTGTAAATACTGATGAGAATTACCCATCAGTTCAAAGTGAATATCATTGTTTAGTTTTTGCATTTATGTTCCAAACAAATATTTTATTTATTTTCTACTGTTTTAACTCAGTCTTGTGTCTGACTTACTGTAGCCCATCATTAATTGCCATTTTCTGCTGCATAAATATCATTAGGGACTTTTTAAAGCTTCCAGTTCCATATATACTGTGCAATAGCTGTACAATCTTAGTTTTCACATCTACATTAGGCAGTAACGCAAGTGACATTTAGTTTAAATTACTACCTACGCTGTTGCCTCTACTTTTTTCTCCCTTAGCTGTTCCCTTCACAGCTATTTGTGATCTTGTATTCCTAAGTAGTGGAACTCTGTCTTATTTTCTCTATAAAATATATTACCTCTTATGACAATGCAGGCTCTCTATGATGGAATTTAAACTTCAGTAATATGCACTGCCTCCGATGGAGCTGCAACATTTTAATGACTTAAGTCTACTGAAAAAAAATTCCTGAAATGCAAAGTTAATTTTTTCTGTCCAAAAATTTCTGACTTGGCTATGGAATTAAACTGCTAAACTTAGTCAACAAGTAAAATTACTTTAAAATATACACATAGTAAGTTTTGAGTACTCCTATTTGTGTATAACATATAATTTATATTACTGATTAAATATTTAGAAGTATTCAAGCAATAAATAAATTAAGTCAATGTTACTAAATCATAGCAGCTGATAAGTTTTCTATCAATATTTCTTCTGTGGGTATTGCTAAATCATGGTATTTAACTATACTTTTAAATTTACTGTTAAACTTTCTTCTACATATGCATATCAGGATTAATATTCTGCAGTGGTTCCCCCATTTGTCCAACTGAAAGCAATCCTTGCCTTGTTACACAGAGAGCTATACCATGTTGAATTCTATAAAAGCTTACCACTGCATCAAAAATTGTGGGATACAATTAACTCTCCAATATGCAGTCTACTTGTCATTAATGCCTTCCTCTATCCAGTTAGTATCCATTAACATTCCCTAAAAAATTATGACCAGCTTAGAAAATTACTAATTCAAGTGCATCAGTCTAAATATAACGTCAGCTATTTCAAACATGCAAAATACTTACAGACTTAACATGTCAACACTTGTACGACATCTTTTCAGTTTTGCATTACCAGGAGTTAAATAGTACATTCAAATATTTGAGAGCCATAAAAGTGTGTTAACATTCAAGGTGTCCACATCTGTGTAAAAGCTGTAAACATTCAATGACAGCAGTATTAAAAGACCAGCATTTATATTACACATTCAGTCACTGGATTTTCAAATATTCTTTTATCTAGAAATGCAAAACATTACCATTTAGAATATACCATTAAAGCATTTCAAAATCACTGATGTATTTACATTTTAAAGGTCTGGATTCCAAAATAAAGTAGCAAACAGCACAGAATTTTGAGCATCAGTTATGCCAAACAGACGACCTAGGCAATGCTAGAAAAATAGCTAACAAGCACAAGTGCTACTCAGAAATGGTGCATTAAAGCAGGAACATAAGTGGGCGTACAACTGATTCTGCAATACTGTGGATAAGTGATATACCAGTAAAGTTCTCCAGATGCTAACAGTAGGACCTGGAAAAATGTAATCCAGATAAATGGTGTATGCTGATGGAATAAAAAATATACAAAAATATCACAGAATGGGAGGAATATACCAGTTAACTGCAGAATCAGTCCTTTTGCAGTGTTGTGGTAGATACTGGCACAAGATGACTTACAGATGTGTACATCGACCAGAATATTCCCTGCATGGTAGCAGGCCTGGCTTCAGTCATGCCAGCTCTCAGAAAATGAAATTTATTTTGAATTAGATATAGTTCTGTCCTCCACCATGTTGTCTTTATCTGTTTGAAATCATAGATACCAGATGACTAGAGAGCTGTTGCAGATTGTCTGTAGGATGCTTGTATCCATACAGTCTGAAGGGTAACTCTTTTCTACTAGAAACTAAGGTTTGCCTGCATTTTGGCATACTGTCCTTTGAGACATTCCAGTAGAACATTGGAAATAGCATAGGAGTGTCCATCAGGTGCATATCACACATTAGAAAAACTCCTGGAAATTATGTGTCTCAAGGTACAGAGATATCTAATTCACAAGAACACCACAGAAACATCAAACTGTCATAGATTCATATATTCACAGAGATTCCAAGGTCAATGAGTCTTATGACCATTCTCACATTGCCTTCTAGGAGCAAAAGGTTAAGCATGAGGGAGAGTGCTGGCAATCAATACCAGTTAATCCCAGAGTAAATTTGTAGATACCCATCTAGTCATCTAGGTTATGTTTAAGGGAAGATATTGTGTTTGTTTTACATGCTGGGGAGGTTTGGAACACACTGGATTATAAACATGTCCCTCCACCATGTTTTATTTATCTGTTGGAGAAAATTTAAGACCATGGTTCTATCACAGAGGGAGATATTGGTCTTGTAGAGATGCAGAATGTCCAAGGCAATCAGATCACTAATGGTGCTGTAAGCAACAGAAAAGGTATCATACATTAATAAAGGGATAACATCTTTAGCCTCTCTTGGTAGCCTGGGGCCTTTGAGTTTTTTTTTTTGGTCAAGAACTTTTGGCATCTTTGTAATTGTTTGATTTGTTTAGTGGCATACATCCCAAAGGTGACAATGTACTTGATATCTGGCCAGAACAAGTAGAAATGCTGAATATAAGGGAGAGAGTTACTTCTTTTGACCTTAATGATATTCCCTTGGCATCATCTCAGTTAAATAAAAGGATTTCCTAGCAACTGTTGTCACATCATGGTAAAAAGAGAGAGCTATCAATCCAAGTACCTAAGTACCTCACTGAAATTTCATTTGCTAGTGGCGTGTTATCTATACAAGGGGAATGGTGTGTTGTCTCTGAGGAGGAGGAATTGTCTACCAAAGTGATGATGCTACACTTTTTAACATATGGCTTGAGTCCATTTTTAGTATGTCAAGAGTTTATGAGTGACAGTTCACTCCAGAGGGTTTGGGTGTCAAGGCCACTTAAGAACAGCCCCAGGTTTGCAGTCATCTGCAGACTTAGCTAACTATAGGTCTTGACTCTCTGCTTAGAGATATGAGAAGTAAATACCAAAAAAAAGAGGTCCCAGCACCAAACACACTGCTGTTACTTTTATACTTTCTGATGAGGCACCTGCAACTTACACTGTGTTGGTTCTGTCTTCAGCCAGCTTGCTATCCATCTTACCACATTTGAATTGATTTTTAAAGCATTTAGCTTTTGCCAGCATGAGCAATGGTGTCAAATACCATGGCTAGGTCAAGATACATTGTCTACAGACTTTGTACCACTTTTGAAGACAATTACCAGGTTAAATAGACAGGATCTGCCCATCTCAATGCTAAACTGTTAGGGTAAAAATCTAATAAAAGTCTTGATATGATATAGACTCATACATTCATAGTCATAGACTGGTTACTAGGCTAACGACCCAGGGTGCCTTTCTAAGCATAGCTAAGTTTTCCCTAAAATATAATGATGTCCTGTATCCAACTAGGAAATCAAGTGCTAGGCATTTATAAGCTACCTCTGTCCATAAGGGACATGGGTACCAGGTTCGGTGAAATTTCATATTCCCCATCCACTGGTCTAGGTTGCACTTAAACTGGGTAAGAGATAAACTTAGGTTCACATGGATGGGAAGCCTGTTCCATATGAGGGGCAGTCTGAGACACATATCTGTCTCTCCAGCATGCTCTATGCTCTGTTTAAGTCACCAACAAAATTCAGGTCCCTAGACCTTGTGTTTCTGATGCTCTGACTTACGAATATGTAGGAGATTCATAGGTGTGGGGTTTGTGGATGTCTTTTAAGCCAGGCATAGATCAGCCCTCGGCAATCTATAGGAAACTGAGTAAAGGGAAAGGGTTGTAAGGCACTCTGCATAAAGCAGGTTTGTTACACCTTGTATTCTTTTTGTAAGGAACCTCTGAGGTCACTCTAGTTACTGCATATGCCTGGTCAGGTAATATGAAAGGGAGCATTGTGCTCTATGATTGGTCTGATAAGGGTGGAGTACAATGGAATAATGACCTCTTTGGACCTAGATGCCATACCCTTACTTATAGGTTGCTCAACATAAAAGGATTTCCTCACCACTGTAGCCATGTGGTGGTCAAAGGTAAGGCTACTGTTTACATGCATACCCAGATCCCTGACCACTGGGCCAACTGTCAGGGATGTATTATCAACACGGTAATTAGCCAGGATGGCTAACTTCCCAAAGGGTGCAATTATACATTTCTTAACACTGAGTTTAAGACCATGGCTTTGGTACCATTTGTTAGTCACAGACAGACCTTCTTGAAGAATGCTAGTGTTTGCAGGGGAGTTGATGATAACTCAGAGCTTGCAATCATCTGCAAACTTGGTCAGCCATACATCTTCAGCATTTGTTTACATTTCAGAGAAATAGATGCCAAGAAGGAGTGGGCCCAGTACCGAGCCTTGGGGGACTCCGCTAGTGAATGGCCTCTTGGCAGAGCTGGCCTCATGTATTTTGTCCTCCTGGGTCCTTATCAGTGAGCCAGTTGGCTATCCAGTGGGTAATAAAATGGTTTATACCTAAATTAGTAAGCTTGTCTACAATGACTGAGTGGGGTATTGCATCAAAAGCCATGACCAGGTCGAGATAAGCTGTGTGCACAGTCTTACTTTCATCCAATGCTTTGGTGACCCTCTGTAAAAAGTCCATCAAATTTAATAGGTGTGGCCATTGTTGAAGAAAGCCAAACTGTGATGGATCCAGCATTTGCAGGTTACCTATATCCTCATTTAATATAGCCATGATGATTCTTTTTATGGCCTTACGTATGAGGCCGATAAGACTTATGGGCCTGCAGTTACCCATATCAGTGGTTGGACCTCCTTTGTGCAGGGGAATGACTGTAGCCATTTTCTATTCCTTGAGCACAAAACCTGACTAAAGACTCCAGCTGAAAAGTGATTCAAGTGGACCAGAGAGGTCATGTTTCATGCTATTTATTAACATCCTGGGATGTTATTGTGGACCACTGATGCAATGTTTTTGGCCTTGAAAAGTGCATTGATGACCAGTTACTTATGGTTGGGGGATTGTGTTATGTGGTATTTCCTTTGGAATATCAGGGGTAAGTGGGGGGAGAAATTTGAGCTGAACCTATCAGCCAAAAAGTTGGCAATGGCCGCTTGTTCAGTGTGGGAGATGCCATTTGCAATAACTTCTGCACATTGTTGTGTATTTCCTCTTAGGTTACGGACATAGCTGTAGAAAACTTTGTGGTTATCCTTTGCCTGAGAAGCTATTTTTTTCTTCAAATTTAGTCTTTGAAGTATTAATGAACCATCTCAACTGCCTGTTTTGATTGGACAGGGGGATTTTAGTTTGTATGGTTTTGTTCCTCGTATGCTTGGCCAATAATTATTTCTTTTGTTGTATGATATTGTGATTCCACCAGGGTGGCTTGTCTTTCAAGTTTGTCTCATTCTTAATATGAATGAGCAAAGTTCACTCTATACAGTTATCAATACAACTGTACAGAGATTTTGTAAATAGCTCAGTGTATGCTATGGTGATTAGTGGGTTTGGGGGTGCTTGGGATTTAGCCATGGTGTTGCTTAGACAGAGGTTAGCTTTGGAAAAGGCTTTTGGTTTCACTGGATCCCTGGATTTAATTTTTATTTCAAGTAATACTGCCTTATGGTCAGATCTGACGAGTGAAGACATTGTATGAGGATCATTGATCCTCCATATCTATGACTACAAGGTCAAGGCTGTTTGTATTCATGGTAGTAGAATGGACCAACTGTTCCTGGATATTGGTATTAGCAAAGTTTAGGAATCTTGAGCTTATGCATTAGAAATGGTGTAGGATTCCCAATTTGTAGAGGGTTAGTTGAGATACCCCATGAATAGCATACTGGGTTGAACTGTGAGGGACTCTAGTACATTAAATAGGTCGTATGAGTTTCCTGTGACATGAAGGGGGAACTATAGGTTGCAAGGATATGGTATGACACCTTGTTTATGGTGAGTTGCACATGTATGAGTCATACACTTTAACTAGTCTGTATGTGAGATTGTTTTTAATATAAACTGAGACTCCTCCACCTTTAGTTCCCTGCTGTGCAGTAGCTGGTCTAAAGATGTGAAAAGCATTATAACTTTGCACTGCTGGGGTATTCTCAGTGACTTTAAACCATGTCACTGTTGCTACACAGATATCTACACTCTCCAGGGAGAGGAAGGCTAGCAGGGAGTGAAGTTTCTTGTTAAGACTTGTAGCATTAAGTAGTACCACCTTAAAATATTCCTTTGTAGGCCCAGTTAAGTCAGGAGGATTATCAGTTTGGCATTGCTTAAAAAAGACACTATGGGGGTGGAAAAGGTCTTTGCCAATAGCCAAAAGTCTACAGGGAGTAATTGCATTCCATTCCTGGCAAAGTAGCGAGGTCTGTCAACCATGTCCTCCCAGAATGTCAAATATTACACTTCCCTGGATTGATACTAGAAGCTAAGCCAATCATTAAAATCAATCATTTTCTGTTGGTAACATGGCAGCATCCTTGAAGGTAGTATGCTGCTCAGTGCTATTCTCATACCAGCCTGAGACACATAATCAGCAAATTTAATCCTGTTTCGCTTCATATAGGCAAGGGAGGTAGTCTCAGGTTTTTAACACCCACATGGACTATGGAAGAGTCATTCTGGTACCTGAGGTTTAATGACCAGAGTACCTGTGTGACTTGACGGATCCTAGCCCTGGAAAGGCAGCTAACCATGACTCTCTCCCTACTTAGTCTGGTGAGTGGGACATTGGTGTGCCTCACAACTGAATCACCAATGACCAGGAAATTTGGCTGTGTGCTGGTTTGCCTTAAGGACTTAGCAGTGGAGGCTTTGGATGCAGTACTACTATATGTAGCTGTGGGTGGTGTTTTAATGGAGTGTTTATGTGATGGCTGAGGACCCTTTCTTTATTCTGTGCAGGAGGTCTTAGTGTTTTAGGAAGGTTACCTCTAAATGCCTCTGTATTAGTAGTTATGTGTAGGGCCTTTACCCTGTGCAGTAGGCATGGTGCAAGTGTCACTGACATCCTCCAGAGGATTAGTTTTGGTTGTATGAGAGAGTTTCACCTCCAGTGTTAATGTATATTTACACCTCTCACATACTGTATATGTTTTATTAAGAATAAATTTGTGGGTACATGGTATATGCACAGCAATGAGGAAATGTATATGTGCCACCACAACGTGCCAACCTACACACATCAATACAACATTGTCAGGGTAAACATGAGCACACACAGGGATTTGTCCATGTGTGCCCCTGTTGGATAGTGTAGCAGACTGTCAACAAATGTATGTGAATATATACATATGATAGTAACCATGAATGAACCAATTGAGGTAGGACAACAAAGAATTACTATGCAATGACAATAGGAGATATATATATATATATATATATATATATATATATATATATATATATATATATATATATATGGGTCTAGGACATTTCACCAAAAATCCATTTGGCCGAAACTTTCTGACATAGGGCCCAAATCGCCGAAAACACTACTGACAGTGTATATGCCCTTTCCCCACGGTGTGAATATTAGGGGGGGATGGGGCACAGCCCCCCCACAATGGGGGTGGGGGGCGAAGGCCCCCACCTACTTAGGTTTAGAACTACTTGCTTATACTATGAATAGGAACTAGACAATATTAAACAATGGCAGACATTATTAAACTGAACTGGGTGGGGGGATACTCCACCCACACCCCCCTAATTTATTTTTCTCACTCTGGGATCACACTACAGTGGGGAAAAGGGCATATACACTGTCAGTAGTGTTTTCGGTGAAATGAGTTTTCGGCCAAATGGATCTTCGGCAAAATGGCCAAATGGATTTTCGGCAAAATGTTCTAGATCCATATACATATATATATATATATATATACATATATATATATATATATATATATATATGTGTGTGTGTGTGTGTGTGTGTGTGTGTGTGTGTGTGTGTGTGTGTGTATCACAGACAACTGCAGACAACTGATGGGAATTCATTTTTTGTCAGTAAGAGAAAAACACATACTACAAGGGTAAAGACATCTCTGTAGTACAGGAAGGATATAGCATGCACAAACACATTATGACACTACATTTGGAAATCCAACTGGGAGTCATTAGCACCACAAACAGCCATGCAAGTTTGCTACCCTTATAGTACAATACAGCAAGGAAATGTATATGCCCAAGTACACTTCCATGCATCATAATGCATGTTAAGACTGTTACATATGTAAATCTCTCATCCTGGGCCCAAAGACATATAATGCATAGGCATCAAGTAGGGCAGGGTGGTACAGTAATGGGAATATGACAAGGGGGTTAGCACTATGAAATGGTAAAAAAGGTCAACACTGGCAGATGTGTGATGGTATATGGTACAGGTGCACAGTAAATATGGAACAAGTATAGCAGTCCATAGATAAATATCCTATCTACATCAGCTCATGGACATGACACAGGCAACACATACACAGACACTGTGGTAGTAGACATTGCCCATATAAACAAAAAGTTAGGTGCTCCTGAGAAGGCAGGACAGCTGGGCAGCATATAAAAGTAAACAGACAGCATTGACAGTGTAGGGCACTAACACAGGAACAGTGTACCATGAACATCAGACAGGTAGCACAAAACAGAATTGTAATGAACTACATACCCACTGCACATACGTAGTCATGCAAATACACAGGAAAATACATCATCTTCCAAAAGCCTGTGGCATCAGACAGGTAAGGTACCCACAAGTCCAACATGACAGACAGATGGGGATACAGTGGCAGAAGGAAAGTGACAAGGTGCAAGAAGCACTGTCTTAGCTGGGGATATCCATGTTGCCGACTATCATTCTTATATTTTCTCAGCTCCACCGGGGGAGATCCTACCATGTACTTGAAGCAGTATTGGTATGTCACCACTGCCATCGGGTGTGGTGGATGACTTCATGGGGGTTACAGTGTTGCAAGGCACTGGAGGGTGACTACCTTCACACTGTTCAGGAGTATAACTGCAATTTACAGTGCCTAGTGGGTGCTGATATGATGATCTGACAATGGGTTGACTGCCACATGCACCTTGCTTGAAGCAATGAAGACCTATACACATAAGGAAATGAGCCATAGCTTGGGTAAGAGCATGTATGGCACATGTAGTACCCTGAAACTGCAAATGTACTGCATGCTTGCCCTGCTGTAGACAGAAATAATGCCCACAACAGCATCCATATTCCATCCCATGGAGGAGATCACCTCCATTTGGTGTCATTTGGACCACTACCCAAACAGTTACTTGATATGCAATATGATTCACCCATTAAATGGACTGCAGTAGCAGATGGAAACCTACTCAGATGTGTCCATGTCCTTGAATTGTGTATTTTGTGGAGTGGTTTTATGCTGACTGAGTATACTAGCAGTGGAAGGACTTCCATCATTGGACCATGGCATGGACCATGGCAGTGTTCAGTGGCATGCACCACACCCAACAGTGAATGACCACCATTAAGTGAGTTAGCTGTTAATAGGACTGGATACTGGACTTTGTGTGGGCACCATAATGGATGTGTGCCTCTGCACCCTCACTCCTTTCAGTGTGCCCTGTATGTCCCAAGCTGCACTAAATGAGTCACCAAGATCATACACTGTATCAAGGTCAGTGGACAAGAATGGTGAGTATATCCTCCAGGAGGTAAATAAAAAGTATAAATGAAAACCATTATAACCATTTCTCATTCATACACAAATATGTTTGTAATAAATGTCAATGCAAGGCAGGAAATGGAGGCTTGTGTATGTATGCATGTCTACCAAGGTTCATAGCTGCTATAGTGTGTGAGGGTCCTATAAAAGAATGCAGGACAGGATGACATATAACCATGACCATTGTACTATGTACAGATAAAGGAGTGCATGCAACTTACTTGTTATATTTCCCTCAGATGCAGGGGTCAGTCATAGGACAGATGCCAAACATGTTTTTGCAACCAGCACAGTATACATATGACTGACCGGTAGATAACACATCACCCATACCTTTAAGTCGTGGGACATCAACTTCTGTGCTCACTCCCCATAATGCTTCAGTCCCCACCTTGGTTTCACAATGGTATAAGAAATTTCTGTTTGTAAACGGAGGTTACCAAGGTCCATCTTTACTGGCCCCTGATGTTCCATCCTCTGAGGACATCATGTAGTATAGGCCATCAAATCCATAATACATAGCTGGCAAGCCACATGGTCTTCTCTTAAGCCCCTAAAGCACTGCCACGATGATATCTTTCCATTAACAAAACTGATGTAGCCTGTCACCATAATGTTCCACCAATCCTCCACCATCCTGATGAAGGGCCGCCACCTTGCAATGCAGCTGTCCTGCTGCTGCTGAGGGTCAGATACCAGAAGCAGATAATGGTACAATGATCACCTTGTCAACAAGGGCCATATGTATAATGGCTAGCAGATGGTGGTCCACATGTGGTTAAGTCCTTTGCAATTCTGCAATGCCAACCAGCATAACAATAGGGTACACATACTCAAGCACTGGATACACATATGGAATTAAGGTATACATCCAACAGCAGCCACAACTTGCCATTGTTAGTAAGCATACAGCATACCTTTGTGCAAAAACACAACAGATACACTAATATGCACCTGAAGGCTTGAGGACAGTGATTTCACCTGTAGATATATGATTGATAATGTATGTTTTAAATGATGCTAGCAGCATGTGCAGAGGTTAGGAAATAACAACATAACTTACTAGGCACAAAGTCTCTGTTACAGTACAAACACGGACAGCTGAAAAATGTTGGAATAAATTTACCACAGTACAGACATATGCTTTCCAGAAGTAGCATTGCAGTATAGCACAACCACATACCAGTTACTGTCCACAATAAGCAAAGTGCAACATGTCTGTATGGTACACAGGATACATCTTTTGAACACAACCACTATGAGCATGCAATGCTGAATCTGAAAAATGTGAATGGGCGAGATGTGTGATGACCATACATATGACAAGCTTGTATCAGACAGCATAGTGTCAATGAGATGCACAAGGGGCAGATCAAACATGGGTAGAACAGCATACTCCTGCCATGCTACCTTTCTCAAGGGTAATAGTTATCCTTAGTCCAAGCTACTTACCACAGCACATCTCCTGCAACATGCTGGACCAGCAGCCCTGTGGATGTCACACAGTGGATGCAAATTCTGAGTGAGTTGTACACAGTAGTCCACATCTTGTTGCATACATTGAAGGGTCAGTAAAGGCAAAGTGCCAAACTCAGATGTTTGCACAAGAAAGCAGCACATGTAACTTTGCCAATGTCATACATATCTGCAAATGGATATGGGTAACTATTTTTAATCTAAACAAGGAAATATAAAAGAATAAATATAGGCGATACTTGCTCAAATCTCCATGATATGCTGCTTCTGTCTTACTGAATCTTATAAGGATAGCAATATCTATATCAGTGGAATGGATGTACACCAGCAGTCACTGATTAAATGCTATTTATGCCAGAACCTTTTCAGGAACCTTTTCAGGAGGGTAATTAGCATAGAATTCTGTGGAATCTCATTAATTGCTAATAGCATAATAAATGTATGTTATGGATGAAGGTAGGATATTACAGCCATCAGATTATTATAGTATCCACAACAGTAAGAGTGCAAATGGAGAGATAGGAGTCCAAATGAACAGCTGAAATCAGCAAGAAAAAGAGAGTATTATTGATAGAAATGAATTCATCCTTAACTCTTTGTCAATATCTTCATATGGTGGAGCTTATTCTCATACGATCTCGCCAAGATGACACCAATACATGGACTGTATTTGATATAGAATATAACATGGAAGAATGGTAGATTAAAAAATAAACAAGACAACTGGGCACACAGGTCCCAGGTAAAAAAGTGGTCAGTCCTAGTGTATGCACTGATACAAGATTGGAAAAAGAAGGCAGTGCAGACTCCAAGACACGGAAACATTCCTACAACAGGGTTAGTCCAGGCTGAGAGGGAAGATGTCCCCCTCATTGTAAAGAGGAAGCAGTCCACAAAAGCACAAAAAAGACAGGCCAAAAAAAGAGTCATAATGAAGACAAAGGTGGATATTGAGCATAAGAATAAAATATTGTAACTGTTATGCAGGAAGCTTAGAATTTCCAGTCAAATGATATGCAGTAAGATTAAAAGAGAAATTAGAGGAAAGAAAAATACTTGCACAAAAATTGTCAAATGCTTCAAAAAATTATTTTTATTTATTAATACAACTGATTTATGAAAAACATTACATAGACGAAGGAACTCTGGGCAGTATGGAAAAAGAAGCAACAGGGAAGTATAAAAAATATAAAGAACAAAACCCAGAGATTTTTTGAAAAGTATAAAAAATAAACAGGGACATTGAAAAGAAAGAGATCTGGTAAAGTACAATATTAATACAAAGGTCAAAGCTAAAACTAATCAATACAAAAAAGCAGTTATGAGGATATTTGGAGAGAAATACAGTCAAAGGCACCCAAATATGGAACCTTTCAAAGATAACATTTGAAATATAGGGATCCACTAGAGCAACTCCCTGAAACATGGAGACTGAATAGCCAAAATCTGACTTATATATACCAAGTCTGAGATGGTCATTTCCCAGAAAATTTCCTTTTCTCTGACATGGCAGTCTTGGAGTTGTTATATATAAGTTTGAAGGGGGGTGCAAGGGGTTTGCCCTCCTGCAGAAAAGAGGTTTAAAGAACAGCAATGTTCAAGATTCACTCTACTCCCGGAATTTTATTCTTTTTTTTTTTTAATTTGTCAGCACTTGGCATTTCTAGTGCAAATATTTTAATAGGGAGCCACATTTCACAATTCAACAAATAAGAAAACAAAAGGGGAATGTAGAAAAGAGCATTAGTAAGGCAGAAGTTAAACAAACAGAAATTGAAGTTATGGAAAATTTGTCAAGTGAAGGATTTAATGTGGAGAATACAGCTCAGGCAATGTCATAGCATAAAGTAATTACAGGTCCCCAGACTGAGGAGCAACAGGTGGAGCAGGAGACATCTGAAGATGGTTTGCAACACGATAATGCTCTGGAGCCTTCTGTAGGGGACTGGTACAAAAGTCCAGTGGAAGCTGCGCAGCAAGGGAAGGAGAAGGAAATAATGGCAACCCTGACGCAAGTAATGTTGTGGAGTGATGGGCCAAAAGGTTTCTATATGAAGGAGCAGCATGTGAAGCAGGGTACATCCAATGCGGATAAGCCAAAGGAAAAGTTTCTGGAACCTTTTATTGAATACTTGCAGAAAACAGAGAGCAAAGAAGACACTCTCAGTCTAGAAGGAAATGATTTAAAGGAAAACCTGCTTAATTTAACAAAGATGGATAGACATATTAAGATAGAGGAAAGAAATAGACTACAGAAAGTAAATAAGAATGACAATGTGACAAGACTGAGAAAACAGATGAGCACAGTAATCAGGACTATTAAGAGAATTCATGTGATATAACATAAATAAATAGAATATATTACCACGCAGCTAAACTAATAATGGATAAAGTGCTACCACAAAAAGGTAGAGTGACAAAAGGGCAACAAGTTAAATTTCACAATGGAAGCATCAAATGGAAACAAACTATAAAGCAATCAAGACAACAAGTTTCACTGTTAGAAAAATATACAAAAGGGAACGGCTAATAAAAAATACTTAGTAGTAAAAGCTACTTACAGTATCAAAACCGACCAATATTTATCATATACTATTGCCAGTAATAAACTAAAAATATAAAGGAAAAAATAAAATAAGCAATTCATCAATGACCAAAAAGGTTTTAAAGAGAACTGGAAAACAAAGCAAACAGAAGCACCACAGGAGAAATGAAG
Source organism: Protopterus annectens (assembly GCF_019279795.1). Lineage (NCBI taxonomy): Eukaryota > Metazoa > Chordata > Ceratodontiformes > Protopteridae > Protopterus > Protopterus annectens. Next base: position 407,466,863 of record NC_056730.1, on the reverse strand, counting down.
AGATGAGCACATTTTGGAGAAGTATTTATGAAGAGCCCTTTGGAGAAGTATTTATGAAGATCCCTTGAACATAACAAAGATGCTGAACGGAAAGAAGAATTAAAAGACTCCAATGTAGAGGTTATGAAATAGAATGAAGTGACAACCATAAAAAATGAATTAAGAAATGCTCCTGACTGGAAACTCCAGGACCAGGTGCAGTACCTAACTTCTGGCTAAAAGGATTAACATATTCACACAAAGATTTAGCCCTAAGTAATACTTATATGTGCATCCTGAAATGACAACAAGCCAGTTATCAACTGGAAAAACTATACATCTCCATAACAGTGCACCTGCAAGCCATCCCAATAACTATTGAGCGATATCTTGCCTTCCAGCAATATATAAACTATATACTAGAACTGATACACAGATTTTTTTATCATTTAGGAGAAAAAACTCAATTATGGCAATAGTACAAAAGGGTAATAAAAGGAAGTCATATGGAACAAAGGAGCATTTATTGCTAAATAAAGCCATAATAGAAAATTGTAAAAAGGGGAAGAATTTAAGTATGGAAAAGCATTTTACAGCATCCCACGTTCAAGGATAAAAACATGCCTGCAGATGTACAAGATTCATCCTACACTGACCAGTTAATTTACAGTGACCATAAAACAGTGGCAAACCACTTTGCATATGGGCCATGACAAAGAGCAAATGATTATCTCAGGGATAAAATTCAAGGGGGGAGGGCTATTCCAGAGTGAGTCTTTGTATCTGCTACTGTTATGTCTGGCCCTTAATTAAGCCATTTACTTAACAGATTTGGCTATGGTTACAACTTGGCACCTAGAAAACAGCATTGTTTAAATATTTATCAGCTACTTTTTGTGAATGACTTAGTTCATCAGATAGAGTTGAAAATGGAACTACAAATGGTTAATAATTTCTCAGATAATATAAGAATGACAATGGGTCTTGATGAGTGAGCAAAAGCAACATTTAAAACAGGAAAGCTGCAACACCAATACAATAGCAACTTGGGACAGGAATGTGATATAAAGGAACTTGAGCAGGAAGGAGTGTATAAATATTTGGAAACAGATGAAGGATCATCAGCAAACCATGAACAAATAAAAACAAAGCACAATATAAAATACTTCAGAAAACAACATCTGATACTGAAAACTGCCTTGACATCTATGAATAAAGCCAGACTTTATTCATAAGTCCAAGCCATAAATCAGTTTGCTTTTCATGTTCTAAATTACAGTTTTGGGGTGATTGACTGACCCCAAAACTTATTAGATTGACTGGACATGAAAACAAGAAAAATGTTTCATTCTTATCAAATGTTACATAACAATTAGTGAATGCCAAGGTTATATGTTCCTCACTGAAGGACATGGGCCTACTCAAAATTGATTACATGTATAGATCTGCAATTACAGGACTGCATACCTATGTACTGATCTTATTAGACCCAAACATAGCAAAAGGTTTAAAACACGAGGAGAAAAAGTCCAAGAAGATATCTTTGCTTAGTTTATTAGAAGCATTTCAGTGATAAGTGAGAATGGAAATCAAACCAGAAGTAGACAAAAATCACTGACTGCACACCATGTAAGTCCTAGCCACTTGATGATGTAAAAATTGTGTCTATATGCCCCTATTGGTCAATGTGTGCTTGCCATAAAGCCCAGCAGCTCTGGATCAGTAAGCTGCTGGTTGGCCAATGTCCAGGTGCCCAGTTTGGGTTACCTAAGATAGTTCTGTTGAGCAAAAGATGGATGTAGGAACAATCAGCCAGACAAACTAAGGACTGATGCATTCAATATAGGTTCACTGGCAGGACAGAGCTTGGGGAGTGGGTGACATGATGGTAGGAATGAGGCTTGATACGCTGTATCTAAGAGCAAAGATGGAAGGACAGTTCAGTAAAGCCACTTAGCTTGGGATCCAGTTTCTACTACTCAGGATAAGGACAGACTAGAAATAATGTGGGAATTGTGGTGAGGGAGAGGATTCAGAAGACAGTGAGGGATGTTATCAGAATTAGTGACAGACTCATGGCAATCAGATACCAGTATAAGGATAGGGCAGTATTCATAATCTAAATCTGTGCCCCACATCAGGGTTGTGACAGGAGAAAAGAATGGATTCAGGCAGCAGATGCAGGATCTACTGGATAAAGCAGGACAACATGAGTGGGTGGTGATTATGGGGAACCTGAATGTACATATGACAGAGAACAGGATACATGGACTACTTGGGTCCACATGGGTGGGGCAACAAGAATAAAGAAGCAGAGGCCATTCTAGATTTTTGTCTGGCAAATGGCTTGATGGGTGCCAACACATGGCTCAGCAAGATAGACAGTCACAAGAGTGCAAACTGCAGTAGCCAACATGCAACTCAGGTAGACCTCCTCTTAATAAGAAAGTCAAATCAGCGATTGCAAAGTCAGCCCCAGAGAAACAATTTGTCCACAGCATAAACCAATGGTTGCCACAATCAGCTCCAAGCAGTGGTCAGAAAAGGCTCTAAGGTCAACAAAGACTGGGCTGAAGACATGGAAGTTGACTGGAGAGAAACCACAAGAGTTCAAGGAAATACTCAGGAATAAGAGCAAATAGGAGGAGATGAAGGAGAATGCTAGTTCCTTAAAACAGCCTGTATGAGGACTTCAGAATAAATATGTGGCCAAGCCAGGTACGGAAATAAGGTACATGAGGAAAGCCCATGATTTGTTGCAGAAGTCCAGGAAGTCATTAGTAGAAATCAGAGCAGGAAAACATAGGAAATAGAAAACAGAGACCTTGTTAAGAACAAATACTGGTTGGCTAACAAACAGGCTAAGAGAGCAGTTGCAATAGTGATGAACAAGGCATCAGGGCACTCCTCCAGCTTCAGGAAATTGACTCAGTAGATGGCACCAAAAAACTCTATCAGATTGCAATGCAAAACCAGAAAAATAAAGAGGTCATCCAGATCATAAGGGATGCCACAAACACTTGCTCACCAGTCCACAGAACATCAGAGGCAGAATGAAGGAGATCTCCCAGCATCTTCTAAATGAATAAAGCCCCACAAAAACTGCACTGACCCAGAAACAGCCTACAATGAAAATAGACAGTGAGTCTATCCTAGAAGAAGCAAAAAACAGCACTGGAACAAATCAGATCAGGAAAAGTAGTATGCTCAGACAATGTCATGGCAGATATGATGAAAATGTTGGGTGAGTTAGGGGAGAAATGGGTCCTAAGAGTACTCCTAGCAATATGGAGAAAAAGGAGTACACTTGATGACTGGAGAATAAGCATACTAACACCAATGTACAAGAACAAGGGGGATGTTCACAACTGTGAGCAGTATCTTGTCACACTGCATGAAAATTCTGGAGAGGGTGATTGATAAATGAATACACAAAGTGGTAATAAGCAAGACGGGAGGTAAGCAAGTTTGGATTCAGATTGGGATGCACTGCAACTAACCTGATGTTTATGCTGAGGCAGATAGTTGTGAAGAAGCTAGTGAAGAGCAAAGAGTCCAACTGGGTATGCCTAGACTGGGAGAAAGCATATGGCAAGGTCCCAGGAAAGCTGATTTGAACTTTTCTACAGTAGTTTGAATTCCAAGAAAGACTGGTGAAATTAGTACAAATTATGTACATGGACCCAATGGCATGAACAGTATTCAGAATTATGAAGGATTCCCTGTGGGAGTGGGTGTGCACCAGGGTTCAGCTCTGAGCCCATTGCTGTACATACTGGTGATGGACTACATTAGCAAACAGAAAAGAAAGGGGGCCAATGATGACAATTATGAGGGGACAATCCACCTTTAAGCAAAAAACCTATTCATAAAAGTTTAGCAATAGATTTCAAGATATCATGGTTACATGAGGTTATGCTACTAAATTTCTAAAGGTTCCCCTTAGATACGCTAACTTTAGTACAATTGCAAAGGAACTTAATGTTATTATTTTCTAGAGTTGGTATATCAAAACAATCTGGTAGACCAGAGCACTCTTTTTATGTCTAAAATTATGTGTCATCTCTACTAGTGTTTCAAGGTAAAACAGCTGAGGACCTCTATCTAGCATTCACAGACAGCCTTGTAGAACATTGTAACAGAGCGTTAAAATCAGTGTTGAGGAAAGTCATAGAAAAAGACGGAAAGAACTGAGATCAGGTTCCCAAATAAAAACATAGGTGAAGGCATTTTTATGTTTTACCAGTTATTATAGAAAATTTATACCCCTTTTTGTGTCTTTCGTCCTTTAAAGATCTCACTAAGGAAAAATGTACAATAAGGTTAGATGTACTGCAAGGGCTAAGGAAGCTTTGCAACAGTTAAAAAAAGAGTTTGTGCTCACAGCTAGTCTGATGTTCCATACTTAATGTTTTAATGTTTTCTATTCAAGACATGCCCCAGACTTATGAACTTGTGTATGATAGATACCCTAAAGGACTACTAGATATAGACAAGGAAACATGGGAAGAAGAAAAACACCTTTCCCAACCAGCGTACAGAATAGGATAAATATGATAATGCAATTGTATGTTAACATATGGAGAGGTCACAAACTAGCTGACAATGAATTTATATAGGAATACCTGAAACAGGGAGTTTCAGGCAGAGGACCAAGTTCTAGTTCTGGTTCCAACTGGAAGGTAGAGGATAAGTTCATGACCAGATGACAGAGATCTGTTGAAGTAATTGAAGGAGTGACTGGAATAAACTATAGAGTAAAGCAAGTGGAGAAGAGATACAGCAAGCAGACATACCACTTATATATCTTAAAAGCTTGAAAAAAGAGGCAAACAAATGTAATAGGTAAGGGTGCCCAACTCAGAAAAGCAGTCAATCTGGGAAGGAATACAGAAAATGCTGATATTTGAAGAGACTGAAGAATCAAGTAGTGAATGAACAGCCTGATAGTCCTAGGAACAGCCTTACAGTTTTTTTTGGAGAGAGGCTGTTGGGAGGGACCAGATCTGCCTTTGCTTGTTAGGTTACAGGTTTGAGTGGCTGTAAAAAGTTTGGAAGACAGAGGGGACGAGGTGTCAAGTTTGAGTATTTTGAAGAGTAAGGAATCAAGAAGTTGATTTGATTTGGTCTGCACTTGAAACCACTACACTTAGCCTTTGAATGAGGAAGCCTGCGGTGTTCATTCCATGGTTAGTTAGGAATCAACATATTTTACTGGAGAAGATCTGAATGGTGGCAGTGGTTTGTCTCAAAGCCCTGTCTATACTCTTGTCTCATACAGAGTGTTGAGGGTGATATATGTCCAGCATGTGAAGCATCCCAGAATCCACTCAGATTGATCTATTGTGTATCCACAAAACAAATAGTATCAGGGCTACCCAATCCAGGGAATTAAATCTTGCTTGCAATATAAATAGGACATGTTGTAGGGACAGGTATGTGTCTTAGAGAATACCTCTTCTCTGAATAGCCTTCCCATCAATGCAAAGCAGAGTTCTTCCTTAACCCTATTCAAGCATAACCTGGATTAGTGAGTGGGAACTGGAAATTTAGCCCTCATCTATCATCTATGTCTCTAATGGATACAGACAACCTTTAAATGTTCGACCACACATTAACTAGCTTACAGATAACCCTAAAAATAACCTATGGGGCACCAAACTTGTCAGAAACATTTGGGACACATGGCTAGTCTTAAAAAGGTCCTTGTGGTCATTATCCCAGTATGAACCTATGAAACGTTCTATAAACCTATGAACAATGAGCCATTTTACTTTTTTCAGTATTTTACTGGTGTTCATTTTCAGAGGAGTAGGTAATAAAGTAACACATTTTTTGGTTACTGTTTCTATTTTTGTGGAGTTTGTTTTTGGTGCTGATACTAATTTTATTGGCTCAAAATAGGAGAAAAATTAAACTTTTCTCCTTTTGTCAAGATTAAGGGAGAAGTTATGGAAGGGGTCATGCCAAATGCTAAGATATTTAAAAGAGGCAGTATTTTCTATCAGCATGTTGTTGTGGTTGTAGTTATGCAAAGGGATTTGTGTTTAAGTTGCTGTTTGGTGTCAATAGCCATAGTTTTACTTTTGCTGGAATTAGAAATGAGACCTTTATTGGAAAGCCAGTGCATTAGGGCCAGGACATCTGCTTGCAGGTCTGTTTGAAGACTGAGTTTATGCAAAATAGTACCAAATCTATGCAGAGAAAGATTTGGGGATGAAAAAGGTCAAGGGGGAGGTTTATTTATAAATTTGGAAATACTAAACAAGCAAATATAGGAAATTTGGTGCTCCTTTTTGAAGGCTCAAAGCAATGTATGAATTTCAATGGAGGTGTAGTGATTTGTTAGAGAGTTTTGAAACCAAGGTAGGGAACTGGGACTTCTGCATATTTATAGTATGTGATGGAAAATGATGTTGTGGTCATTTAGTCAATGGGTTTTATAATTTTGATAAAGATGGTGCAAGTGAGCTGTCCTCCGTCCATAGATAGTAGTATTTCATTGCTCAGGGTTCATAGGGGAGTGAGTGTGTGAGTGAGCTATGACTGAACCAGTACCCATGTTTAAGAGAAATGAAGTTGTAGATAGTGATGCAGTGGGTAAGATGAACATAAATATTTTTTTCAAGCAGTTTGCCTTAAGTGGGAAGGATAAAGATGGGCCTGCATTGAGAAGTTTTGGTCAGGTCAGACTGGATTTGGGCTGACTATGGCTATTTTCCATATATTTGGCATGATAGTCTGTATAAGACAGAGAATGAAGATGTGTTGCAGAGGGTAGGCTGTGAGGAAGTCCCTGCAGTGGTTTGTGAAACTGGAATAGAGGTTATCTGCACCTGGTTGGATGTCATTTTTTATCTGTTGCAGAAGAAATTCTAGGTCTCTTATTTTGACTTGCTTAAAGTAAAATTGAGGATAGAGAGGGCGTGGTTGCATGGAGATGGGAACAGTGGGAATTCTTAGTAGGATGAATAGGTGTGAGAATTCAGAAGGAAAGTCAGAGGTAGAGAATACAGGAGTTGCTGTTGGGTTATTTGAATATCCTTTAGTATCAGTCAATTCACTTTTTTCTAGGACTGATTTGCTATATTAGCTAAGGGTGTTTGAAATGTTTTCATATGTTGTTTTGTGCGTCATTGTATTGTTGGTATTGTGAGGTTTCTGAGTTAGATATATTGTTGCCTATTGTTATGGGATGGATTCATTTTCCATGCCTGTCTTCCTTACTTGTCTATGCATATAAAGTACAATGCAAAATGTCATCTGTGGAAAGTACAAAACATCAATGCATGCATAAGAGTTTGCTTATCTGTTACTTTCTTCTGTTTAATTTTTCAAAATATTTTGAGTTTTTAATACTATAATGAGAATGGACCCCATTCCTAAGTCAGGGTATGATTATGGTTTATGAAATTATTATATTAACCAAAAGTGCCCTTCACAGCACCCACAATGTGCCCAGAATTGAATCCTTCTGTAATTCATATGGCGTTACATGTATCAGTAGCATATCTAAATACAACTGTAGATTATTTTTTTATTAGACCCATTACTCCTGCTACTATGAGAACTGTTTGGTTATCTTTCTTGCACATTGATCTTGTTTCTGCCTGTAAATCCTGATAGTTTATGACGTTATGTCTCTCTGTACATGAGAAACTGTAATCACTAGGGACAGCAATTTTAATGATTAATGCTTGTCTTTTTCCATGGACTACTATATCTGTTTTTCTTACATCTATTTTTTGAATTGCTTGATGTACACTTCATCATTCTCTATGATTTGTGGTTCATTTTTCCAATGCTTCTCAGCTACTTCTATATTGTAGTATTTCCCCAGTGCAAACATTTTACAACATTATTGTGCCTTTCAGTGTTAGGCCCTCTACCATGAGTGTTGCACACCTACCAACAAGGTGTGCAACTGTTTCCAGTTTTTTTCTACAGAACCTACATTTATCAGTTTCTCCCACATGTTCAATGGAATTTGCAAACCAATGTGTATGTAGTCCACTACCCTGTTTGATCCTTTGGTTTCAACTCACCTCCCCTTAACCATTCCTGCATCCAATCTTGATCAACATCTAGTTGTTCCAGGACACCTCTATACTTGCCACTATATTTATGGCTTTTCCACATTATTTTCCTTCTCTTCTGATCCTTTCCCTTATATTCTTTCTTTTGCTAAACTAAGCAGAGGGATTATCTTAGACTTCATCTCCTCATATTTTAAAACTTTCACTATGTTTGGATCTGATGAGTATGTAGCTTATACATCTGTAAGCATTCTTTTATCCATCTGTAAGCATTCTTTTATCCCTGAGTGTGGGCTACTGTCAAATGCTTTTTTTGTAATCTATTCTTGCCATACTTAAATGTTTCACTTTTTTACAAATCTCCACTATGGCTTTATTTAGCAACAAATGGTCCTGTTTTCCATATGTCTTTCTTTTGTTACCCTTTGTGACAATGTACAGTATTGCCAGCTATGCCAGGAGAAGTAGGGCAGTGGATGTGTAACATATGCCGGCACAGCTAGCTGGAATTTAACAAAGAATTATATGTTATTTGAACATCAAATTGATTTGTAGAGATGCTTGTATTGAAAATGTATTTGTAAAGTTGCTTGTGTTAGAAAAAAATGTATCAGTTTGTCTTGCTGGACAGAGGAAGAAGTATACATAGCAGCCCTAGGGCCTATACAAGCCTAGCCAGGTAGGTACCCTGACTTTCGCCACCCAAGAAAATTATTTTCCTGTGCCCCTGTTGAGCAGAGCCACAGAGATGATCCCCGGGGTGGATTTTCCTATTTCCCATCCAATCATCAAGATTTTTTTGAAGAGTGCTAATGAGGAGCTTTGTTTGCTATAGATAGGTAGTTTGTTCCAGAGTATGGGACGTCTCTGGGACAGGAATCTATCCCTCCAGCAAGTTCTGTTTATTGTGGTGACAAGGTTTAGGTCCCTAGGAGTGTAGCTTGGAAGGATTGGGATTTCTTTAAGTGGAGCATGTCCAACAGCTCCGGGTTTGACATAGCTTTGTATGTTAGGCAGACATTGCCTCTTGAGTAGGCGATATGCAACGGAGTAAAGCTGGAGTTTTTTTGAGATGGTCTGCATAGGGCATCTGTTTGAGGCCAGTAATCCACTTTGTGAGGTATTTGTGGCCTTTCCAGTTGTTGTAGATGTCTTGTGAGGTACATACCAAAAGGGGTGTTGTACTCTATAATGGATCTAAGGAGTGACGGATAGAAGAGAACAATGACCTCTTTTTTCCTGGATGAGAAACCTTTTGTGATGAGGTGTGCCACATAGGATTTCCTGACTACTGTGGTGATGGGATTATCAAAGGAGAGACTACTGTCCACCTGTGTCCCATATCAAAGGAGAGACTACTGTCCACCTGTGTCCCAAATTCTCTTATCAGACTTTCAGTGTTAAGTAGACTACCACGTATGTGGTAGCTCATGGGTACAGAGTTTTTACCCAAGGGGATGATAATGCACTTTTTGGCATTGAACTTAAGGCCATGGCTTTGACACCAGGCATCTGTCCCAGTGAGGCCCTTTTGTAGGATGTCCAGATCATTAGGATTTTCAATTATGGCTCCTAGTATGCAGTAATCTGCAAACTTTGTTAGCCAAAGACCTTCTGTGTTTGGTATCTACTTTTCCTGAAGTACAGGCTAACAGGAGAGGACCCAGGACTGAACCCTGTGGTACTCCACTTGTCACTGGTCTGAAGTCAGATTTGGAGTCTGCTACTTTTACAGTGTGGGTTCCGTCAGTGAGCCAGTGTTGGGTGGTAGGAGGAGAGGGTTGTCTGTGTACATGAGGCAATTGCTGCATTGCCCAGATTCATCAGTTAGTCAGGAGAAAACACTGGGAGCTGACCCTTAGATATGCCTGGATAGGTGCTTATTTATTAAGTACTGAAAATTGTTTTCTGCTAGAATAGTGATGAAAATTGAGTGCTGTAGTAATTTGCAGCTTTAGTGCTTACAATGAGTTCTGAACAAGTGCTGAGCTCAATGAAACATATTTGAGTGCTAAATTTAAACTGGTTAGTTCTAAGGGAAAATTTGAAGAGCAGACGTTATGGCACCAGGAATAGTTTAACCCTATCTAAGTGGTGATGCATAAAGTGTATTTTTTTTTAATATAATAGTAGCAAATGAGCAAACTGATTTAAAAAAATTAACCAATAAAAAGCTAAAAACTGAGCCCTGTTCCAGCAGTCTTTGATCAGACAAGTTCTAACTGCACACTCCTGCCACTAGGGTGCATGGGAACCTTCTCGAAAAAAAGATGGTCTGGATTAGTGCTCAAGTTATACAAACAAAGCCAGATTCAGCAGGTCTGAAATTAGTCTACGCTACAGCAAAAAAGGCATAACAATTTCAGAAAGAAATCGTTCAAATAAGCAGGCAGTATAAGCCTCTAACAAGAAACTCCCAGCTCAGAAGGGCAGAATCTACCCTCTCCTCCCACAAGAGTGTAGACCACACCTTCTTAATGTAAAATAACTGTCTTGAAGCCCAAGTGCTTAAACCAGAAGTAATACACTCTTAGAATAACAGACACTAAGCCTTCAATCATAAACTCCCAACTTAGAAGGATGCAAGCTACCTGTCCTGCCACAACAGTGCAGACCACAAACCTTCTTGATGTAAAACTGGTCTGAAGCCCAAGTGCTTCAACCAAAGGCTTATAATAACAGTTACAATTTAATCAGGCTACTAACAAGCAGTAATAAATGAGCAGAATAAATACAACTGAGTACTTTTAAGAATAGGTAAAAGAAAAATAAAGTGCAATTTTTTTCTTTAGTAAAGTGCAAGGAGAGAGGAAAGGAGGAGCAGAGGTTAAGAACCTAAACAAACAGAAACTGTTTTTAAATCAGCAAGCCTTGAAGCAATCAGATAACACAAAAGCTGTTAGACCAAAACTCCATCTCAGAAATAGGGGGTAAGCAGTTTCAGGACAGTTGAGAAACATAAAACAATGCCAGAAAATATATAAAATAATTTAGTCAGGCAAACAATAATTCAGTCAGGCAAAATTAAGACAATGCAGAACTCTGAAAGTTTAAAATGCCAAGAAATGTACTTATCAGCGATATATTTCCAGATTGTTTTGAGAATCACACCAGCTAGAACACCAGGAGTTTCCAACAATGTATTATTGTAACTGTTGAAAGGTATATAGTGTAACAAAAGATACTGGAAGAGAAGGGATTAATCTCATATCCAATTAACTTTAAAAATTATAAGAAATTAAATTACCTGGCTTAGGCCATGAAGATTGTATCTTACAGTTCTCAAGGCAGCCAGAGAGAAAAAGTCTGTACTAGGAAGTTTATTGTATTTGGGTGTACTAATTGCTACTCTGGAAGGATGGAGGTTTGAAATTGTTTTATGATTCCAGAAGCTGCAACAGATCTTAGCAGACTTTATGCATGTGTATTATTGACACATGTGCTAAATCCTGGCAGTTTCTAGCAATGGGGGTAGCATGGGAGCCAGAAGTCAGATGACCAGATGTATGTGATGTCATTCTGTAATCCATCACTGATAATTATGTTTTAATACTAGGAGAGACTGAAGTCTCATGACACTCTGTTTTTGGAATCTGACAAAGAATGACCCCCTCACCTACTTCATCTTGTCTTGCTCCAGTAAATGACCAGGGAATAATAAATTCTTTAGAACAGTCAGGAAAATATAGTGAGATTAGTGAAGTACTGTTTTTCTGTATCTGTGTGAATCTATTCATCTGTGTTATTTTAATATTTCCTGTGATTGAAACTCTGGTGTTTATTGTAGATATGTTGTATTTTCATGTTCTTTTATCATTTATTATTAAATATATTTAAACCTTTCATTATGGCTGGTCCTTTAGAGAATATTTTAACCTTTGATAGCACTTATATCTATTTGACGACTCTATGACCACTCCTGAAAGCCTTACTGCATTGGTCAAACACTATCATCGGTATTAATATTAATTTCACTCAGTATAATTGGGTACCGTTGTAAGAGCCTTAAAATAGCTGGCATTGGAGTGTCTGGTGGCAGTGTAACTACCTTATAGTTTGAGCAGAAGGGGGCATAGCTAGTAAATCTGTGTCAGCCTTTCCCAGTTGTGTGTGTATGTTTATGTGCAAATCAAATCTTCAAGAGTGTGTATGTCAGCTACTTGGAGCAGGGACATGAAGCAGTCATTTCACAGACAGGATGCCAGAGGACTTGGTTGGACATCAGGCTGAGGACTCAACTATATAGCTGTGTCAGTGGGGAGTCTTATTGGGGACTGGAAGGAGACAGAGAGAGAAATCCAGACACTGGACTGAAATGTGTTCCCTGTGTGCTCTTAACGGAAATTGTGCTGGATGCAGAGAGTTGCATCTGGAAATATTGGGTGTATTCATTTTTGCTCCAAGTGGCTGTCCCTCTCCAGTGTCAGTGGTTAGGATTCAGGCTCCTTGATTACTGGCCCAGAGAGGGGATGTCACATATTGGTGAGCAGTGGAGTGGATATTACTTGAACATCTGTAGCCTGTAAGCAGTTGTCACTAAAGGTGGGTGTACTCTCAAGCAGCCACAAGATAAACATTCTGAGTTTCATTTCACAACAGTTAGGGGAAAGCAAGCAAAGATGTCAGCAGAGGATTATGGCAAGCTGACAAAGAACCAGTTGGCCAAGATGTATGAAGCCAAAGGACTGGGGCATACCAATCTGACTAAAATAGAAATGATTTCAGCCTTAGTCACAGCTCAGACTAGCAACCAGGAGGACAACCAGTTTGGTGATGGTGATGTACAACCCTCAGAAACAGGACAGCTCACCTTTTCCTCAGTGGATTTAAAAACCCATCTGGAGTGAGACTTGAACTGGAGGCCGAATGCTTGGAATTAGAATCAGAGGAGAGACTGAGGCAGGCAAAAGATATGGCATTGGAATTAGCAGAAAGACTGCAGCATTTGGAGGCTGACTAGAATGAGAAGCAGCATCAACATGAGAGGAGATGCTGACTCAGGGTCAGGGAGATAATGAGGGGGTAGATAAGTGATGCCCAGAAGCAACAAAGGTCAGTAAATTTCTTCTACAATTTACAGAGGGTGATAATTTTGATAGTTTTATTCATATATTTGAAAAGGTATGTAAACAGTATAATGTTGACCAAGGGGTCTGGGTACAGTTCCTGACCCCCTTACTCCATGGTAAAGCTGTAACTGTTCTAAATTGTCTGATATTGTTTAAACTATGATAAAGTAAAGAAATGTTTACTTGAATGCTTTAAGTTAACACCTGAAGCTTACAGAAAAACTTGTAAGCATAGATGCAAGGCAGATGAAAGTGTCTGATTATATTGATGAATTAAGCACTTATTTTCATAGGTGGGTGAGTGGGTGTCAGGTCACCAATTTTGAAGGACTGGCAGACCTTTTGGTGAGAGAACAAGCCCTTAACAGTTTGCCTGAGGACATGAGAATCTGGTTGGCAGACCGAGAATGTAACTCTGCAGATGAGCTGGGGAAAAAAGATCTTTACTTAGCAAGCAGGGCATCACTGCATAGGAAAGGGATACCCATTGCTGCACATGGGTATAAGGGAGCCCCTGGTAGGCAGGCTAAACCACCTCTAACAGAGTCCACCAGTTACAGGGAAGCCACTATTTCAAGTACACAGCCAGGATTAAGGGTTAAATGTTTTAAATGTAACCAGTGGGGCTATGTATCATATAGATGTCCTGAGAGAGAGAGGTGGGGGAGCCAGCAAGTGGAAAAAACAGTGGGTCAATGGTAAGCTGTGTGGCGACAACAGGGGAACCAAACTATCACCAGGGTTTATATCTGATCTTAGTGGATGGAAAACAAGCCACTGCTAAGAGAGAGAGACAGCCTCTGACATAACCACTGTGAAGCCTACAGTGGTTAAAGTGGAGCAGTATTTGCTTATGCAATCCACTTCAGACAGAGCTTTAGGAGGGATCTCATTCTAAATGCCTTTGGCCAGGGCTCACCTTGACTGGGAGGGTGGAAAAGGAAGGAAGCAAGTAGGTGTGTTTGAGGATATCCCTGCAGATGTCTTGATATGGAATGATTTTGATAATTCAGTACCTTGTGTGCATGCAGGCTTGGAGACAGCCATGTGGGTCTGGTAGCCTGGGGGAGACCCAGACAGACCCCACACCTGAAACCAGGGCTGGTAAGGTGGCTGTTTTAGGGTGGGAGCTACCCTGTAACAGTGACCTGAAGTCAGATACAGCTGCTGGTAGGTACTGATGTTTGCATAGACAAAGTGACTGCAAGGGCAGAAGAGACTGATAGTACCCAGGCTGACAGTGAGGTACCACTGTCAGAGGATACTAGACTTCCTGTAGAAGTGGAGCTGGGAAGGGTCACAAAGATAAAAATGAGACAGGCTCAGTTCTCGGACCCTACACTAAGAAGCTTGGAGCCAAGAAGCTTGAGCGAGGTAGTTAGGGAGGTGCCTGATCCTCAAGGAAAATGGGAGTCTGTATACTGGAACAAAGGGTTACTTTACAGAGAGTGGACCCCTGAGGGATGGCTAGAGGGTGAGTTAATACAGCAGCTGGTAGTGCCTCGAGCCTACCACCTGTCACTTCTAGCCATAACCCATACATTCCTTTTGCAGGTCATATGGGCATAAAGTATACAAAGAGCTGTATTAAGCAGAACTTTTAGAGGCCTGGAATTGCAATGGATTTTAACAGGGTACTGCAGGAACTGTTACTAGTTCCAAAAAGTAGGCAAGGCAGGAGACAAGCAAGGTTCCTTTTTTGCCTTTGCCTGTGATTGAGGAGCCATTTCAGAGGGTTGCTATAGATATTGTGGGGCCTCTGAGTACCCCAAGCTCCACAGGAAAGATGTATATCCTGGTGGTAGTAGATTATGCTGCTAGAAACCCTTAGGCAGTGGCTCTGTCCTCCACTGAGGCAGAGAAGGTGGCAAAAGCTTTGTTAGAGATTTTCAGCAGGGTAGGTTTCCCAAGAGAAATACTGACTGATAGAGGTGCTGACATCATGTCAGACCTGCTGGCTTGTCTGTGAAAGCACTGTAGGGTGAAGCACCTAAAGGCCACCCCTTCCATCCCAGACTAAGGATCTTGAGGAGAGGTTAAACTCTACACTAAAGACCATGTTACGTGCATTTGCAGACCAGTTTAAGAAAGAGTAGAACAAATATTTGCTCCATCTGCTATATGCATACAGAGAGGTACCCCTGGAATCTACAGGGTGTTCACCCTTTGAGTTGCTATATGGGCATAGGGTGAGGGGGTTTAGATTTGATTTGTGATGAGTGGGTGGGTGAGTGTGAATCCCACAAGGAGTCTGTTGGGCCATATGTCCTAACCCTCAGAACAAGGCTTAGGGAGCTCATGAGCTTGGCCCAGGAGAATCTGGCAGGAGCTCAACAGCAGGAAAAGGTCTGGTATGACAGGAATGCTCAAGCCTGAGCGTATGCTGTGGGACAGCTGGTTATGG
Organism: Protopterus annectens; assembly: GCF_019279795.1. Classification (NCBI taxonomy): domain Eukaryota; kingdom Metazoa; phylum Chordata; order Ceratodontiformes; family Protopteridae; genus Protopterus; species Protopterus annectens. The sequence goes on along the minus strand of NC_056730.1, from coordinate 407,451,375 downwards.
TTCTCATTCCTGTCTGACACAATAAGCTGCAGGCAGCTTAGGAAGGACTCTTCAAAGCGGTAAGGAAGGTAAGTGATGTTAACTACGTGGTAGAAGTGCTAGGCAGGAGGCAGGGGCACAAATTGTACCGTGTCAACATGATGAAGCCTTACCATGACTGGGAGGCCCTGGTACTGATTATTTGCAGTAGAAGGCAGGAGGAGTCTGAGGAGGATCTATGGCTACATTGAGCCAGCCAGTAAAATGCTAAATTACTAAGGTGGAGCCTAGGGCTGCAGGCATATGACATGACCGTGCAGCGCTGTAGTGGAGTCAGCAATGCTATGACAGATGGGATCTCAAGACAGGGTATGGGTTTATGTATTCCCAAATAGGCCCATTCCTCTCAAGCAAGGTTTCTAGTTAAGGGGCACTTGAAAACTAGCTTGAGTCTTCAAAGAGGAGAGAGCTGTGATAATGTGAGGTATTGCCAGCTGTGCCAGGAGATGTTGGGCAGTACAGTAGCACAGTTAGCTGGAATTTAGTAAAGAATCATATGTTATTTTATTTGAATATCAAACTGATTTGTATGGATGGTTGCGTTGAAAATGTATTTGTAAGGCTGCTTGCATTAAAAAATGTCTCAGTGTGCCCTGCTGGATAGAGGAAGAAATATACATGCATTATTGTAACTGTTGAAATGTATATATAGTGTAACAAACGATATTGGAAGAGAAGGGGTTAATCTCAATTCCAGCTAACTTTAAAAATAGTAAGAAATTAAATTACCTGGCTTAGGCCATGAAGATTGTATCTTATAGTTCTCAAGGCAGCCAGAGACAAAGTCTGTACTAGAAAGATTTCTCTATTGTCTTTGTGGTGAACTAATTGGTACTCTGGGTGGGTGGAGGTTTGAAATTGTCTTATGACTTCCAGAAGCTGCAACTGATCTTAGCAATTTCTATGTGCATGTATTATCAACACATGTCCTACATTCTGGCCTTTTCTAGCAATGGGGCTAGTATGGAAACCAGAAGTCAGATGGCCAAATGTATTTGATATTATTCTGTAACATCACTAAAAATGATGTTTTAATACTAGGTGAGACTGAAGTCTCATGGCACTTTGTTTTTGGAACCTGACAAAGAAGGACCTCTCACCTACTTCAGCTTGCCTTGCTCTAGTAAGTGAACAGGGAATAGTAATTCTTTAAATCAGTCAGCAATATATAGTTAGATTAGTTAAGTAGTATTTTTCTGTATCTGTGTGAGTCTATTCATCTGTGTTATTTTAGTATTACCTGTACTTGAAACTCTGGTGTTTATTGTAAATAGATATTTAGTATTTTCATATTCTTTTATTATTTATTATTAAATATATTTAAACTTTTCATTGTGGCTGGACTTAGTGTTTGAGCAATGCAGTAAGGCTTTCAGGAGTGGCCACACAGTCACCAAATTAAATAGAAGTACCCTCAAAGGTTAAACATTCTCTAATTGGTATTAATATTAATTTCACTATATAATTGGGTACCCTTGTAAGAGCCTTAGAGTAGCTAGCTTTCAAGTGTTTGGTTACCTTATAGCCTGAGCAGAAAGGGGCATAGCTAGTAAATCTGTATCAGTCTTTCCCTGATTTGTGTGTGAGAGTGTCTGTGCAAATCAAGTCTCCAAGTGTGTGTGTGTGTGTCAGCTGCTTGGAGCAGGGACATGAAGCATTGGTTTTAGAGAGGGCGATGGATGACTTGGCTTGGACACTTGGCTGAGGACTCATCTCCATAGCTGTGCCCGTGGGGACTGTTATTGGGGACCTGGAGGGAGACAGTGAGAAATCCAGACCCAGATTGAATGTTTTCTCTGTGCAATTAAGGAAAATTGTGCTGGATGCAGAGAGCTGGATCTGGAAATACTGGGTCTATCCATTTTTCTTCCAAGTAAATGTCCCCTCTCTAGTGTCAGTGGTGAGGATTCAGTCTCCTTGCTTACTGGCCCAGAGAGTGGACGTCACACCCTTTTGTTCTAGTGCCATGATTGAGTTTTCTTCAAAATGATTATAAACTCTGTCAGCATCAATTCCAGTATGTAGTTTGTACATCTTAGGAAGGCAAGTTATTGGTCTATAGTTTTTAGGATGGCTTACAGGTTAAGTCATAACGAGTACTATCATTTTTCAATTTTGTTAACCAGGATGGTGTCTGTTCAGGATGCGTATACAAGTAGTTCTTACTCAAGGGTAAATCTTCATGTAAAGATGCTAACACTTTTAGTCAGAAGTTAGGTACTGCATCTGGGCCTGGGTTTTTAAATTTGGAGCTTTTCTTAATTTTGTTTAAATTTCTCTGGCTGCTATTTCATCCTATTTCATATCCTGTACATTTGAACTTCTTACTGTTTATTTTACTTCTTATATACATTCAGCATCTTTGTTATGTTCCACATGGTCTTCATAGACACTTTTCCAAAATGTGTATATTTCTTTTTTTGGTGGGGTTTCTAATCTTTTGCTTTGTTTCCCAATTTTCTATAAAACTTTTTTGGACTGCCTTTATGACATGCCTGGTCACCAAAATTAACTTTGCTTTAGAAAAGGCCCCTCAAAAAGCCTTCAACTCCTCCTGTACCATTACTTTCCAATATTAAATTTCTAGCATCCTGCATGCCAACACAGCTGGCATAATGGTTAAGGTCTTCACTTCTCATGCACAAAGTACAGTGTTCAGTCCTGACCTCTTGCCAATGCCTGTGTGGAGTTGGCATGTTCTTCCTGTCTTTTTGTGGTGTTTTTACCAAAAATATGCTTGATGTTTTCACTTCAAATTGACCCAAGAATGGAGTTGTGGGCAACATAACCAACTCTAGGTGGTCCCTGACTTGGGAAAGCTTGTACAGATCTACTGCTTTGGGCATCAACCAGTGACTCAGATAGTTAAGAGGCTAGACATGATGAAAGAATAAAAATGGGCATTCCTAGACTTGGAGAAAATATATGACAAGGTTCCAAAAAAGCTGATTTGGGCAGTCCTGTAATGGTAGAATTAGTGCAGGCTATGTACAAGGAACCAGTGGCACACATGCAAATAGTATTTAGACTCACAGATGGTTTCCCTGTGATGGTAGGTGTGCACCAGGTCTGTGAGCCCACTGCTATACAAACTGGTGATGGCCTACATTAGCAAACCAGCTGGAAGCTACAGATTAACTTTACTGCGTATAGATGATATGACATTACAGGCAGACTCTGAACAAGAAGTAAATGATAGAGGAATGTAAAGCAAAGCTGAAGGTGCATGGGATGAAATTGAGTACAGATATGACAGTTGCAAATGGGAAAGATCAGAAGCAGCTGGAATCTGAGACAAAGGGAAAAATAGCTGAACAGGTTAACAGCTTCAAGTATAAGGGAGGGGTGTTTGAGGAAAAGGGATTTCTGAATGAGAAGGTCTCAGCTGGAATCAGAGGGGTTGCAGCCAATTGGCACAGGGTATCGGGTAGTGTGACAGAAGAATGCCAAAGTAGTGGAAAAGTAAGGTGTGCAACACAGTAGTGTGGTCAGTAATACTGCATGGTACAGAAACCTGGGCAGTGAAGACAGACCAGTTGAGAAAGCTAGAGGTGATGGAGTTGAAATGCTTAAGAATGGTAGAAGGATGTACACTATAGGACAGATGAAGAAATGAGGACATATGAACAGAAGTCTAAGTAGTTCTCTTTGATCTTCTCTGCAATTGGAACAGACTGTGCTGGTTTGGGAACATGTGCAGGAAAGCAGAAGACAATGTGGTGAAGAATATTTGGGATAGACAGGAAGAAGGGAAATGAGACTGAGACGGAGACGGAGACAGAGTTGATGCAATACCCTGACCCCATAGAAAAAAAGAGGGGGTGTTTGATGATGATGATAATCCTGTAAGCCAACATTTGGCGTTGACAAACAACTTCATGTGATGTGTATCTGTGTGAATGTACTTACACATATAAATGCTTACTTGTATTAATTTGTTTTATGTGCCTGTATCTGTGCATTGCATCAAAATACAGAAGCTGAAAAAAAGTATGAAATGCTCTCCTGTCTTCAGAAAATATTAGGAAATGTTTTGATGTAGAGACAGACTTTAAGAAAACACTGCAAATGTTATCGGAAAGCATATATAAAAAACAAACTCAGCTTTTTGAAAAAAGTTATTTTCAAATTCCAGGTGAAGGTAATCTATTGGGACATACTTCACAACATGTTTGGGCCAGATTCCAAAAGACTTGCTCTCAGCATAAGTGACTAGCATATACCTTTAATTTCCCTTACAGTAGTCTACATGCTGACACTACTATGCCCTTTCCCCCACTGTAGTGCAATACTGGAGTTAGTATATACAGTTGGTGGGCACAGCTGCTTTTATATGGTCCAGTTTAAAATTTAGTATGTTGAAATTTTATTATGGGTTTCAGTCAAGTGACTTAACTCTTTTGAAATTCACTCTTGGTTTCAGTCCAATGCGATTTCTAGCATATGATGGGGATCTATATATATATATATATATATATATATATATATATATATATATATATATATATATATATATATATATATATATATATATATATATATGTATATGTATGTATATGGTTTTACTTCATTATCTCGAAATACTGAAATCTCAAATTTCAGCATTTTGAGACCATAAAGCCAAAACCGTACAAAACCGAAACTTCACAAACCTGAAACCAGAAACCCGAACACACAGCAAACACCACACACAAACCATAACATCCACAACACAAAACAAAAACACAAAAAGAACACACCAAACATGCAAATATCTACACTACACAAAAGCAAGGGGGCAAGCCCCCCTGCACCCTCCCTACTTTTATATACTAACTCTGAGATTGTACAAACAGTAACAGACAGAACACTCACACTCAGACATTCCACAGTCCCTCTTGCGCGTGCACGCACACAAAACACCAACACATCCAACAATTACACACTCATACGTTAACCTACCTACCCTAACTCACACATACAACTTAAAAACAGTCTAACACACTCAAACTCCCACCCAAAACCCTTAAAAAACAGTCACTTAACCTTACGCTCCATGCAAATCCAAACACCACATCAAACTTCATCCATCGTAAACACCGCACATCATGTAACGTAAAGCCATAACCGCGAATTTGAGATATTCAGATTCATGATTATGCACTTTCCACATTTTGAAAATCGGCTTTATAGTCTTGAAATGCTGAAATTCGAGTGAGTGTGTATATATATATATATATATATATATATATATATAAATAAATAAATAAATATATAGATATACATATAAGTATATATTTGTGATATAAAAAAATGAGACCACAATAAATCATTTCAAAACTTTTCCCCACCTTAAATGTGACCTATAGCCTGTACAATTCAATTGAAAAACAAACAAATCTGTTGGGGAAAAAATATAAAAATAAAAAACGTACAATGAGCTGGTTGCATAAGTGTGCACACCCTTAAATACTTTGTTGAAGCACCTTTTGATTTAATTACAACAGTCAGTCTTCTTGGGTACACACTTGCCATCAATTAAAGACTGTTTAACCCCAAATAAAGTTCAGCTATCCTAGTAGGATTTTCCTGACATTTACTGAGTTGCCTGCTGTAGCAAAAGCCATGGTTCGCAGAGAGCTTACAGAGCATCAAAGGGATCTAATTGTTCAAAGGTATCAGTCAGGAGAAGGGTACAAAAAATTTCCACAGCATTGGATATACCATGGACCACAGTGAAGACAGTCATCAAAAAGTGGAGAAAATATGGGACAACAGTGACGTTGCAAAGAACTGGACGTCCCTACAAAACTGATGAAAAGACAAGATGAAAACTGCTCAGGGAGGCTGCCAAGAGACCTACAGCAACACTGAAGGAGCTGCAGAAATTTCTGGCAAGTACTGATTGTGTACTACATGTGACAACAATCTCCCGTATTCTCAATATGTCTGGGCTATGGGGTAGGGTTGCAAGATGGCAGCCTTTTCTTACACAGAAAAACATCCAGGCCCAGCTAAAATTTGCAACACAATACATCATTCTCCAAAAAGCATGTAGGAAAATGTGTTATGGTCAGATGAGACCAAGGTTCAACTTTTTGGCCAGAATTCCAAACGGTACATTTGGTGCAAAAACACTTCATGTCACCAAAAGAACACCATCCCCACAGTGAAGCATGGTGATGGCAGGATCATGCTTTGGGGTTGCTTTTCTTCAAATGGAACTGGGGCTTTAGTCAAGGTGGAGGGAATTATTAACAGTTCCAAATACCAGTCACTTTTGGCCCAAATCCTTCAGGTGTCTGCTAGAAAGCTGAAGATTTCACCTTCAACATGACAATGACCTCAAGAATACATACAAATCAACAAAAGATTGGCTTCACCAGAAGAAATTTAAAGTTTTGGAATGGCCCAGCCAGAGCCCAGACCTAAATCCAATAGAAAATCTGTGGGGTGACCTGAAGAGGGCTGTGCACAAGAGATGCCCTTGCAGTCTATTAGATTTGGAGCGCTTTTGGAAGGAAGAGTGGGCAAATATTGCCAAGTCAAGATGTGCCTTACTGATAGACTCCTACCTAAGAAGACTGAATGTTGTAATTAAATCAAAAGGTGCCTCAACAAAGTATTAGTTTAAGGGTGTACACACACACACACACACACACACACACACACACACACACACACACACACACACAGTGCATAATATCAAAAAACAAACAGCAAAATGCAAATAACTTGAAAAGGTAAACTCTAAAACCAGAGTTAACCAGAGCTGGTAAAAATCACCACATGAAACACAGAGAAGGTAAATTAAGCTCTTTTGTTCTGTGTACATGTAGAACTTCTTCAGAATCTGAAGTTGGAATATTTTGATTGATTGTAGTTGTCCCATGAAACTCTTACCTGATGTGACCTACGAGACGTAAAAGCCCAGAAGCTGAGTGCATTGAGTTGGTGTGACATTTGTAAATGGTGTATTGTGTGTTTAGATTCTGATAGCATGGAGATTAAACCAATCCATAATGCCCGATAACATAGATGTTATCAGGGAAATAATTCACCACACAGTAAGAAAAAATCCAAAAAACGACTCAAATCCAAAGATTTATTTTCGTAGTACTAAAAATTGACTTCTCTTCTCCAGCGCCTCGGCATAAGCCTTTAACAGAGTATAACAATACTATTTCTCATTCCTTTTTATATAGTAAAAACAATACAATAATAATAAAACAATTAAAAAACAATTAATTATAGCAGCCATTTCCAATTAAGCTCTCTATTTAACCCCTTAGGGTATAAAGTGTCAAATTTTAAAATGAAAAGTGCTTCTTTTCATTGCAATTTATTTTTTAGGCACATACCTTTTTCACAATACACTTTTTCCAAGACTGTGCCTGTATTTCCATCACTATTATGATACTTTTTAAAGTGTAAGCCTAAAGGGCTTTCCACTTTTTCATTTCTAATATTTCTCAAGTGTTCTAAAAATCTAACCCGAAAAACTTCGTTTAGATTCCCCTATATAAAATAAATTGCACTCCCATTTAAGCAAATAAATAATTCCTTCTGTTGTACAACTATAACAGTCATTCAAATTAAATTTCTGTCTATTTATTCTATCAAAGAAACTGACTGTTTGGCTACATATACTACAGTGTCCACATGTTTTAAAGCCAAAATTTAATATAGGTTTACTCAATCTTATAACAGGAAAAATAAAATGGGCATGCACTAACATATTCTTAATGCTTTTCCCCCATTTATATGACACCATGGGTCTTTGAGGTAATAACTCTCCCAAAAAGGGATCTTGTGTCAAATATTTCCAATAAGACATAGTTATTTTGACCAATTTCTCTGTATATACCCCATAGGTAGTCACAACAAATATTTTATCTACTTGCTCATTGTTTATATTCTTATCTGGTCTACCTCTATACTCCACCAACTTACTAGTATGGCTTTTTAGCCTAAGGTTCTTTTTAGCTTGCTCTACACATTCTATACTATAACCTCTTTGTATAAATTTATTACAAATTTGTTCAATTTGTTTTTCTTTTTGTTTTATATCACTAGTCAATCTTGAAATACGCAATAATTCATTATAAGGAAGTGCTGACATTAAGTGTGGTGGATGGCAGCTAGTCCCATATATAAAATTATTTACTCCCTCAAATGTATAATGGACTGAAGTCACCACCTTATTATCTTCTATTTCCAAGTTTACATCTAAAAATTTCACTCTCTCCGCACTGAGCACCAAATTTTATTCCAAAATTATTATAATCTAATTCCTGAATGAAATTATTATCAGAACTACCACCTTCACATAGAAATATTAAATCAGCTATGTAACGGTAGTATTCTACCACATAATTTCTAAAAAAACACATTCTATACAAAAATTCTAATAATGTCTGCCCCCATGGTATCTCTCCCTAGAAGGCCATTATTTCTCTGTTATTGTGCTAGAGAATGGACTATCTGTTAAATGGCTTTGTATTTTAATTATTTATTTATATATTTCATGTAAAATAATGCCTTCTCCTAATGTTTTAAGCTTTCTGGTAGTACATGCAATCATTGTGTATGCATCTTTTATATCCAGAATATAAATTATGTAAGTACTGAATGTCTACAGAAACAAACACCTACCCACACACATCAAATGCTAAGTTTCATTTTTGTACAATTTGTTATATAACGCTTTACTTGAACAGACTCAGCACAGCTCCTCGTGGTGTCCTGCAGAGTTCTACAAGCAGCAGAGAGTGAAAGAGTGACTTCCCTGGATTTAAAAGTATTTTTTCTGGCTTTTGCTTAAATTACTGCATCTCGACTGCATTTTGCTTAAAAAACAGCTCTGCATATTGTTTTTACTGTACTTGTGTTGAATTTATACTGTTAGCACAAGTTATTTTTTGTTTAATTTAATTGTTAGGCTAACACTCAAGTGCGCTAGCCGTTTTATAGCATTTACTGTTTGTTACTGCATCTTTTTCTCCTTACCCTGTAAAAAAAGAAAAAAAAAAATATCCTTGTTTTCCCACTTTTCTGAACTAGAATAGTCCAGTCTTCAGATTTTGCTGATCTCTGGGCTTTGTCTTAGTTCCTGTGCTATCCATATCCTTATTTGGATAAGAGGAAGCTTCTTTGTTCACCAGTGGGAGTGGGGAGCACTGAGCAACCTATTTGTCCCTAGAGGATTGGTTCCAGCCCAGCAACTTGTAGTTTATTGGCCATTTTGGGTCAATTCCTGGCTCTTTTCAACCCCCTGCTATAAAGCCCGCTTTTGTGTGCTTTAGCGCATTTTAGCGTGAATTAGAGCGAAGTTGCTCATAGAGCAGCATAGGGCAGCACCTGTTAATCAAGTTTAAACTATTTCTGGCTCTGTAAAGTCTACTGTTCAATTTTTCCCTTAGAACTGCTCTACTTGCAATCTAAACAGCCTATTCTCTAACTGAAAAGCTCAGCACTTGCTCCTAAAGCATTTTTTATACAGGTATTAAACAAAAGTACTTTCACCTAAATTCCCTTGAGTATCCTTTTCCCTATAGATCCTTTCTGACTCAGTTACACAGCAATCTTTTTCACCATTCTAGCATGTTGAAGGGTCAGTTGCTGGCATCCTCTCCTGTTCAGCTGGTGAATCTGGGAATCTTGAGGCAATGTTACAATTGCCTCATGTACACAGACAACCCCCTCCTCCTCCCAACAAACACAAATATATGCAGGAGATGCAACTATATAGCCAAACTGGAGGCTGAGCTCTCTCAATTCAGTACTGGCAAGACCAGGCAGGAGGAGAAGGTAACCACGCACACCACAAACCCAGTCTCACATAGAACTATCACAACTGCAAACCAAACACATAAACACACAAAAACATACTCTGAGGCGCTGATTAAAAATCTAACAAAACAGAGGCCTCCAAAGCAGACACCCAAGCAACCGCCACCTCAAGACATAGCACATGCAACACATAGTTCACAAAGTCAGTGTGCTAAACAGTCACAGCCCTTAAGGCCAAACAACATGCCAGACACACTTGTAATAGGTGACTCCATAGTCAGACACACTGACGTCCCGCTCACCAGACTGAACAAGGATAAGGTCACAGTAAGCTGCCTGTTGGGAGCTAGAATCTGCCACATAACACAAGCACTCATGTCACTCCACAGCAAGTACAAATATGACTCAGTCATTGTACATGCCGGTGTGAACGACCTGAGACGTACCTCCCTGGACTACATGAAAAGAGACAGAGGAGCTCTCTGATTATGTATCCCAGGCTGGTATGACCCTGACCAGCATCTTACCCTCACCAAGAATGATGCCACAGTACAAAGACAAAATGATCAGTTTTAACAATTGGCTTAATTACTGGTGTCATTCAAAGGGGATCCAATGTCTGCTTGGGATGACATGCTCGACAAGCCATGCTGCTTCGCAAGGGATGGCTTGCACCTGTCACCCCTGGGCTTCCGGATATTGGCCAAGGCTCTTGCCACCCCCATAGTGCCTTTTTTAGGCAAGGCTCAAAATGACAAACCTATCTCCCTTGAAAACACAAATGGAAAAAAAATAAGGGTAATGCTGCTCAATGCCAGAAGTCTAAACCTCAAGATGCACACCCTCGAAGCCCTCCTCAGTATGGAGAACATCGATGTCTGTGCAGTGACTGAAACCTGGTTCAAGGCTCCTGAGAGCACTCCAGCACTATCAGGTTTTACCTCAGATCATGCTTTTGGCCCCAAAACTTGGACTGAACCACAAAAGGAGGGGGAGTATCCATATTCAAAGATACCCACACCTCCAGGTTAGTGGCAACACACGAAGCATCGGAGACCATCCAGGTGCAACTAACCATAGGCAAAACTGCCTTACAATTTGTAGCATGCTACAGACCACCCTCTCAAACTCAGGAAACTCACACAGTCTTCCTGAAGACACTGGAGAGTATGAATGTCTCTCCAAATACCATCATATTGGGAGACATCAACTACCTAAACATAGACTGGGAACATTACTCAAGCCCAAACACCCTAGCCCAAAGGTTCCTAGAATTCATAAACTCAAATGCGATGGAACAACTAGTCACCATTCCCACAAGAGGAGACAATATACTAGACCTGATCATCACAAACATGGGGACAAAATGCTCCATACCAGAAGTATATCCCTCATTGGTAAGATCAGACCATAAATTAATCTCACTGGAAATCCACATCCCGCCCCACCCCTGCACAAAAGACCACAGTGAAGAACTTCTCAAAAGCCAACTTCACACTTAAGACTGAAGTGGTATCCTTCAAGGTCCCTGGGCCAGTGGAAACCACAACCCACACTGCTGAATCCTTTGCAAATGCCTTCTATGGGCACCTTCAAGAATGCATGGATCATGCAATCCCAAATAAAACCAAGACCCATTCCCTCAAAGGCAGGTGCCCGGTCTGGTGGACCCCAGCCATAAACAAACTTTACAACAGAAGGAGGAAGCTACTACATGACAGAGCAAAATCCCTAAATGGGAAGGCATCTCTGATCAGTACTAGCAAAAACTACGATCACTCATAAAATCATCCAAGGCCAACTTTGTCTTTGAGAAAATTGCAATTTTTCACAAAAGACAATCACAAGGCCTTCTTTAGCTATGTTAGAAACCTGGGTGGAAACTCCCAGATATGCTCAGAGTTAGTCCAAAATGACAATAAATACACTGAACCCACTGACATTGCCAACATTCTGGCAGATAGGTTCAGTGCAAATTTCTCCCCCCCCCCCAAAGGAGAAATAACTATCCCAGCAGAGTGTAGCCTCCCTAACATCTCAGATGCCCAGGTGAGAGCCGCCCTCTCTAAAGCTAAAAACACAGCATCAATGGGACCGGATGGTGTCCCGGGCTGTATGCTACATGAACTCCAAGAGGAACTAAACCCAAACATAAGGTTGTTGTTTAATCTTAGCCTTACTACAGGATACGTACCCAAAGAGTGGCGTACGGCAAGAGTGGTCCCACTTCACAAAGGCGGTGCTTCTATGGACCCTGGAAATTACCGCCCCATAAGCTTGACGAGCCTGGTCTGCAAAGCTATGGAGAGGATCATTATGGAACTCATAAACAAAGACATTGGGGACCTACAGACATTGGATCCTACCCAATTTGGCTTTGTCAAGGGCAGATCCTGCCTTTTGAACCTGGTCGACTTTTTTGAAACAGTCACTAAGGCCATTGATGAAGGTAAGGCAGTTCACACAGCCTACCTTGACCTTGCAAAAGCCTTTGACACAATACCACACTCTGGCATCATAGACAAACTCACCAGCTTAAATGTAAACCCATATGTCACGAGATGGGTTGCAAACTGGCTCAAGGACAGAACCCACAGGGTCAGAGTTGCTGGAGCTATGTCAGACTCTAAGCCAGTCACAAGCGGTGTCCCACAGGGCTCCGTCCGGGGACCCCTCTTGTTTGGCATTTATTTTTCCGAGGTACAGGCAAACATAGGAGGATTGTGGCTGACAAAGTTCGCAGACGACTGCAAACTGGGCACCATAATTGATACTCCAGCGGACACAAACATCCTTCAGTGAGGACTCATAGAAACTGATAATTGGTGCCAGAGCCATGGCCTTAAGCTTAACGCCAAAACATGTATAGTCATACCCTTTGGGAAAAGCAAGGTACCCACAAATTACCACATAGGTGGTAATCCATTAAGTACGGAAGAGGTAATCAGGGACCTAGGGACCCAGGTTGACAGTAACCTCTGATTTAACACTCACATTGCCAAAGTGGTTAGGAAGACCTTCTATATTGCCCACCTTATCATGAAGGGTTTCACATCTAGATCAAGAGAGGTCATTGTGCCCCTGTACTCATCTCTTATTAGGCCAATGATTGAGTACAATGCCCCATTTGGGATGTATCTTACCCGACACCTGCAGCAGTTGGAAAGACCCCAAAAGTTCCTCACCAAGAGGATAAAGGGTCTTAAACATATGTCATATGCTGCCCGACTGAAAAAACTCCAGCTCTATTCAGTCGCATATCGCCTACTGCCTACTCAGAGGTGACCTGTGCCTAACGTACAAGGCCATGTCCAATCCGGAATTAATGGACATGCTCCACCTCAAAAAATCCAAATCCATCAGAGCCACGAGAGCAAGAGACTTAAACCTCAACACAGAAATTAATAGGACGTGCTGGAGGGGCAGATTCATAACCCAGAGGCGCCCTACACTCTGGAACAGAATCCCAATCCATGTTAGGCAGAGCCCCTCACTAACTATTTAAGAGAAGTCTTGACGAGTGGATGGGAGATCATAGGTTTACCCCGGGGGTCATCTCTGTGTCACTACTAGATAGAGGCACAGTAAACTAAACCCTAAATGGGTGTAGTATTCTCATCCTAAGGGGTGGTGAAAGCCACACACACTCTGGCTAGGCTTATAAATGCCCTAGGGCAGATAGCCTAGTACAAACCTATGAACAGTGAATCATAGCATATTCTAAATTTTTGACAGTCTTGGATACCACATTGCTAGTAGAATAGGTTCCAGTGTCCTTTAGGGCGTAGTTATTTACCTTTAAGAAGAAAGTGAAACCATTTTAGTCATACTCGTGAGATGGAAGAATTGATTAAAATCAGTACTACTTCCCTTATCTGCTCACACTTCTGCAGAAAGTGTGGAAAAGTTCAGCTTTATTTTCATAATCTAATCTAAAGTGTGGTGAAAATGGTACGTTTGTTTTTTATTAGTCTGGATTACTTCATTGATATTACTATCATTAGTACAGCTACGTTTTTTACTCAAATTCAGCAAAGGATTGCTTAAAAATGCTGATTTGCTGTTTAAAGTTAACTCAAATATTAGAAGGACATAAACTGTAATTCACTGTATAGGAACGTTCTGATTATTTTGTACTGTACAAGTAAACCATGACGTTTCAATGAAGGTTTATATTCTGTATATCTTCTGCTGCCTTATTTATTACTGGGCTTTCTTACATTTTTTAAATATGATACAGTATATGAGATAGCGCACTGAAGCCGCGGTGGTGTAGCGGTTAGCACTATTGCCTCACAGCCAGAGATTTTCCCGTTCCATTCTCGGTGCGTGCGTGAAAGAGTGTGCCTTCCTTGAAAGTTGGGAGTCGGACTGTCAGCTCGGCACCGTAGAAATCCACTGCCAATCATTAGTTCCGCTGTGACGACCCCTAACCGGGAATAGCCGAAAGAGTTTATATGAGATATTGCACTCTTAGGAAAAGGTGGATGTATTACATTAGTTAAACCATTGTGTGTTAATTAATGTTATCACTTTCTAGTCCTGAGTGGAAAGCCATTTGTTATATTGTTTCCTTCATCTGATTTGCTTAATTAGGGTTGCAATATGACAAAAGATGGTTAATCTTAGAAGGTATTATAGCATTTATACAACTGAATTGTATTTAAAATTATCAAGTTCTCAGAGGCTTTATTTACAATTATAATTATCGTACTATTATTTGCTTCATTTAAGTTAAAATGTTACTGAAAGTATTTGCTTTTATGGGCCAAATGTGAACATCAAAACCAGTAGTAGAACTGTAGTACATTAAACAACAAATAATAGTCATGAACGTATTCATCTAAAGTATGCTACCAATGTGAACAGAAGTTTGTTGCTAAAAAATTGTGCTTAAGAGGGAGCACTCACACAGGAACCTTCACAGCCACACACAAACACACTTGCAAGTAAAGGTGTGTGTGTGTGTGTGTGTGTGTATGAGTATGTGTGTGTGTTTCTGTGTTCATGTGTGAGTATGTGTGTTCATCAATGTGTATTTAGATTCCTGATTGTTTAGTTTATATTGCTCTAACCAAGTTTAAACTATATCACTCAAATCCGGGATAAACTATATCCCTAAAGGTGAACAAGTACCTGTTCATTCCTTACAACTCTTTACTTTCCCTTCATTACTCACTTCCTTACTTCAATCTACCCCCTCTCCCCCGGCCATACTCCTTTCTAAATATCCCATAAGTCTGTTTTTTTCCTCTTACTTCATATTACAATTCCTGTTTGTATTAAACTAACATACCTTTAATTTCTCTCTAAATTAACACATCGTTTGTGTTCAGTTTTGTGCTACAGAGATTAATTACATTATAATTCTATATATATCTCTCTCTATATATATATATATATATATATATATACACACACACACACACACACACACATATATATATATATATATATATATATATATATATATATATATATATATATATATATATATATATACACACACACACATACACACATATATATAAATATATATATATGCACACATGGTTCTGTTAGTTAAGCACAGTGCATGCTCAATATTATATAATGTTTTAGTGGTAGCATATTGATAATTAAATCTTAGGCATGTAATATGTATTGTTTACAATAATGTAGATATGTCCATACATACATGTATTTTCTAATGCATTTTATGCCCAGGTTGTGAATGAAAAGGTTCAGGTGACCAGTTCACTCAACCGGTAAACCAATAATAAAACAAAAAAATAAAAACAAGTAATAAAATGGCATAATTTCTTATGCAGATGTGCGTATTATGCATAGTCCAATAAGTACTCTGTTGTATATCATATGGTATATTTATTGATCTTTAGAGATATGTAGTAAATGATTTAGTCAAAATGGAAACCAACTTATTTTCTTACTGCTTCCTGTTTTGTCACTTAGTATTAATGAGATTTTTTCTAACTAAACAGTGAAGCTGCAGAGGGACAGGTGGTAGGTTCATAGGTAGGTACTAGGCTATCTGCCTGAAGGCATTTATAAGCCTAGCCGGAATGTGTTGGCTTTTGCCACCACTTTAGATTAGTTCCCTGTGCCTCTGTCCAGCAGACCCATTGAAGTGATCCCCAGGGTAAATTCTGTTTCCCATCCACTCGTCAAGGTTTCTTTTGAAGAGGGTTAGTGAGGAGCTCTGCCTAATAGATTAGAATCTTGTTCCAGAGCATGGGAAGTCTCTGGGACAGGAATCTAGCCCTCCAGCATGTCCTATTTATTATTGTAGTGAGGTTTAGATCCCTGGAGCGTGTGGCTCGAGGGGATATGGTTTTCTTTAGGTGGAGCATGTCCATCAATTCTGGGTTGGACATGGCCTTGTATGTCAGGCAGAGATCACCTCTGAGTAGGCAGTATGCAACAGAGTATGGCTGGAGTTTCTTCAGTCGAGCTGCATAGGGCATCTGCTTGAGGCCAGTGACCCTCTTGGTGAGGTACTTCTGTGGTCTTTCCAGTTGTTACAGGTGTCTTGTAAGGTACATCCCAAATGGGGCATTGTACTCTATGATGGGTCTGATGAGTGATGCATAGAGGGGGCCCAATGACCTCTTTCGATCTGGATGCAAACCCTTTTGTGATCAGGTGGGCCACATAAAGGATTTTCTAACCACTTTGGCAATGTGATTATCAAAGGAGAGGTTACTATCTACTTGGGTCCCCAGATCCCGTATTACGTCTTCCGTATTTAGGGGGCTGCCACCTATGTAGTAGTTTGTGGGTATTTTATTTTTTCCAAAGTGGATGACTATGCAGTTTTTGGCATTTAGCTTGAGGCCATGGTTTTGACACCAGGTATCTGTTTCAGTGAGACCCTTTTGAGGATGTCTGTGTAAGTCATAGAGTCAATTATAGCCCCTAGTTTGCAGTCGTCTGCGAACCTGGTCAGCCATCATCCTCTTGTGCTTGCCTGTACCTCTGAGAAGTATATGCCGAACAGGAGGGGTCCTAGGACTGAGCCCTAGGGAATGCCACTTATAACCGTTTTAGTCTCAGACTAAGCTCCCACAACTCTTACCATGTGGGTTCTGTCCGTGAGTCAGTTGGCAACGGATCTCGTGACGTAGGGGTTTATGTTCAGGCTGGTGAGCTTGTCTATAATACCTGAGTGGGGAATGGTGTCGAAGGCCTTTGCAAGGTCTAGGTAGGCTGTGGTGGACCACCTTTTCCTCATCTAATGCCCTGGTAACTGTCTCAAAGAAGTTCACCAGGTTTAGGAGGTGTGATCTGCCCTTAACAAAGCCGAACTGGGTAGGGTCCAGTGTTTGGAGGTTTCCAATGTCTTTGTTAACCTGAGTGCCCGTGATTTCAGGGGCATTACATTCTTCTGGTATAGTCATGGGCCCTTTTGGGGGTGAGAGGTGGGTGAAGTATGCACTGAACCTGTCTGCCAGGATGTTGACTATCGGTTAGTTCAGTGTATTTTGTGCTATTCTGCACTAACTCCGAGCAGATCTGAGAACTGCCACTTAGATTCTTGTCATAGCTAAAGAATGCCTTGAGATTATCTTTGGTGTCCATGGCAATTTTTCTTTCAAAGCTAGTTTTGGATGATTTTATGAGGGAACGTAGTTTCTTGCTGATACTGATCAGGGATGTCTTCCCTTCTTGGGATTTTACTCTTTTCTGTACTAGTTTCCTCCTGCTATTGTATAGCTTGTTTATGGCAGGGGTCCACCAGACTGGTTTCCTTTTGTTGGAGGAGTGAGTCTTGGTTTTGCTTGGTATAGCACAATCCATGCATTCTTGTAGGTGTCCGTAGAGTGCATTAGTAAAGGATTTTGCAGCTTGGACAACATTATCCTGTAGCATGGGGGTTTTGAAACTTCCCACCTCGGTCTTAAGTAACGTGAAGTTTGCTTTTGAAAAGTTTCAGTGGTTTCTTTGACCGGGGGTGGTGGCGGAATGTGGATATCCAGAGTGATTAGTTTATGGTCAGATCTAACCAGCGAGGGGTTGACCTCCGGTGTGGAACACCAGTCGCCCATGTTGGTGATGACCAGGTCCAGTATGTTGTCACCTCTGGTGGGGGTGTTGACCAATTGATCCAGGGCATTTGGGTTTATAAATTCTAGGAAATGCTGGGCAAGGGAGTTTGTACTTGAGTAGTTCTCCCAGTTAATGTTTGGGTAATTGAAATCACCCAATATCAGGGTGTTTGGTAGGACCTTTATTTTTCCCAGTGTTTCCAGGAATGTGGAGTGGGGGTCCTGGGACATGTTGGGTGATCTGTAGCAAGCTATAATTTGAATAGCAGTTTTGCCCATTGTTAGTTGCATGTGGATGATTTCTGAAGCGTCGTGCTGTGCCACTAACCTGGAGGTGTGGGTATCCTTGATGAATATGGATACTCCCCCGCCTTTTGTATTTCGGTCCAGGTTTTGTGGCTGAAATGTATGGTATGAGTTGTAGCTTGGTAGTGCTAGGGTGCTCTCTGGAGCCTTAAACCAGGTTTCTGTTACTGTACATATATCGATTTTCTCCATACTAAGGAGTGCCTCGAGTGCGTGCATTTTGAGGTTTAGACTTCTGGCATTGAGTAGCATTACCCTCAGTTTTTTGTTACTTGTGCTATTTACGGCAGTGGGTTTGTCTTTTGAGCCTTGCCTAAAAAAGGCACTATGGGGGTGGCAAGTGCCTTGGCCAGTATTCAAAAGCCTGAGGGTGACAGGTGCAAGCCGTCTCTAGCAAAACAGCGTGGCTTGTCAAGCATGTCATCCCAGGCTGACAGACACTGGATCCCCTTTGAATGATGCCAGAAGCTTACCCAATTGTTGAAATTGATAATTTTTTCTCTATACCGTGGTATCATTCTTGGCAAGGGCAGGATGCTACTCAGGGTCAGGGTCATACCGGCCTGGGCTACGTGATCAGAGAGCTCCTCCATGTCTCTTTTCATATAGTCCAGGGAGGTACGGCTCAGGCCTTTCACACCAACATGGACAATGCCAGAGTCATATTTGTACTTGTTCTGGAGTGACCCGAGTGGTTGTGCTATGTGGCGGATCCTGGCACCCGACAGGCAGCTAACAGTAACCTTCTCCTTGTTCAGCCTAGTGAGTGGGACGTCATTGTGCCTGACTATAGAGTCAGCTATTACTAGTGTGTTGGGTATGTTGTTTTGCCTTAAGGGCTGTGATTGTGTGGCACACTGGTTTTGTGAAGTATGTGTTTCATGGTTTGTGTTGCTCGGTGGAGGTTGCTTTGATGTCTGCTTTGGAGGTCTCTGTTGCTTCTGCAGAGTTTTATTTAGAGCCTCTGAGTATGTTTTCGTGTATTTATGTGTGTTTTTTGCCAGTGCTGGTTTCATAGGTCTATGTGAGACTGGTGGTGTGATGCAAGTAATTCCCTTCTCCTCCTGACTGCCTGGTACAGTCTTGGGTTGAGAGAGCTTAGCCTCCAGTTTGGCTGTATAACTGCATCTCTTGCATGTATTAGTGTTTGGTGGAAGGAGGAGAGGGTTGTCTGTGTATATGAGGCAATTGTAACATTGCCTCAAACTGCCCAGATTCACCAGTTGGACCGGAGAGTACACCTGAAACTCCCATTTGGACATGCCTGGATAGGTACAGTGAACTGTTTTACTGATTGGCTGGTAAGGTCAAATAGAGAGCCTTGTCCTTCTCTACAGTATAGGGGTTCTAGTGCTAAGGTTTATTAGTGCTAGCTATGAGTTTTGAGCAGGTGCCGATATGAAAAGTGAATGGTTTGAGTGCTTAAGTTGAAAGTTTGTCTAGTTCCAAGGGAAAAATTAAATAATAGACTTTGTGGAGCTGGAAATAGTTATACCCAAGCTAACTGGTGCTGCCCTGCATGCAAAACTTTGCAAATGCGGATTTTATAGCAGGGAAATGAAAGAGATAGAAATTAGCCCAAAATGGCCAATAAACTACTAAGTTCTGGGCTGAAACCACTCCTCCAGGGACAGATAGGCTGCTCAAAGCTCCCTCTCTCACAGTGAACAGAGAAACTTCCTTCTATCCAAGTAAGGTATGGGCAAACACAGAAACTTGTAACATCCCTGAATTCAGCACTAACCTGAAAACTGGACTATACTAGCTTAGAAAGGCAGGAAAAAAAGTATATATTTTTTATTTTTTTCAGAAAATAAAGCAGATGCAATCAAAAAACACTTTAAATGCACAGAAATGGCTAGCACACTTGAGTGTGTAGCCTACAACAGTTAAACAGGTAATTTAAACACAAAAATGACTGTTGAAGTGCAGGCAGTAAAATAAGTACAATATGTAGCTGAAACAAGCTTTTTAAAATCACAGAAACTCTAGAAAACTGGTGTTTTAAGTGGAATTAGCTAAAAGCAGCAAAAAAATGCAGAAAAATGTTACTTAATCACTCCAAAGTAGTGTGTGAGTTAGGAAACAGGTATTAAGGGAGTTTTTCCATTTTTCCACTGTTGTGTGGTCTTAGAGGTAATATAGACAACAGAGTGATTTTGCAGGGCAAAGCAATATATTTGAGTTCTACTTTTTAAGATGTATTTTTAAAAGAAGATTGTATTGAGTATATTTTATGTTGATTTACAGTTTGAGATTCTCTTGACTGTTATACATAACTTTATAGATGGATAAATACATAATTTAAATATTCTCAGTGCTAATGCTGACATTTACAGTATCATGTTTATTTTCATTTAAATGTTCATAATGCTAATCCTTTCATTTATGGTATGATGTTTATTTTCATCTTTTTTTTAGTCCTTTCTGACCTTATTATTACTGTCTCAGCCCCCAGTGTCCCACATCCATGTCAGTTCTACAGCCATCCTCCTAGCCCCCCTCCCCGGACTATTCTAGTATTTGCTGGGCCAGTATTGGATCCTAAGGGCATCCTGTGGTCTCATTCACCTGTGCTTCTATCCTGGGGGTTATTTTCATACGCCCTAACCATTTAACCTTTCACCACCCTCCATTTATTTGAACAAGACAGACGGATACATTATTTTTAATGAAAATGAAGTCATGCTTCTTTGTATGTAGTTGCTTTTGCTTACCATAATTGGCAGCAGTCAACAGTGATGCCACATCTACTTTCACTTTTTTTTTTTAATTAACAGCTATTGCATATATGTCCACTCTTAAATCAATATGCATATAAAAAATGACTTTCAAAGTTTCTGACACTGTGTGCTTAATGGTCTTCTGAATTCAGTGCAAAACTAGTTTCTAAAGAAATGTCAGTCATGGACTAAAACTAAATGCCAAGAAATGCATAATAGTATCCTTTGAGAAGTCATCCATCCCTGGTAACTAGTAAAACAAAACCATGCAGATGAAATTGCCAGTATATTTGACCAAAACTGGCTTGGAAAAGCAATTCACTGGGTCCGCACCATAAACTCCATACCTCCACAGGAGCAACAGGACCAAAATTCTTATGAACACACTTAACACAAAGTTAAGCGCTTATCTCCCTCACCAAAACAGAGACTTCTTCATAACCAAGTTATTATTCCCATAAGCACCTCTTATATAATAAGTGTCATTTACATTCTAGTTAGACAATTTACAAATTCAAAATTCTGTAATTAAAGTGATCCACACGGCTCTATAAATCAACAACTTAATATTTATGTTAAAAGTATGAAATGTTGAAGCTTTAAGAAAAAATGCTATATTACATCCAAACCTCTCTAACACTGGAGCCAAAGGAATGTTCTCATTAATACCTGATGGTATATTAGAGTTTAATTTTATTATCCAAAAAAGTTCTCAACTCCAACCAGAGCTCCCACCACCCACTTCGGGCATTTAATGTAACTTGTTCTAAGATCCCAAATTTAAATCTAGTGAAGTCCTGACACTGCAAGGAGTGCTTATACAGTAAATTATTCACATTTCCCCTTGATATTACATACAGATGTTCGTAGATCCTTGTTCTAGGTTTTCTTTCCGTCTTACCTATGTAAAACTGCCACAAGTTTGGCAGATTGAAATGTAAACTATACTCTTGGTGTTACAATTTCCTTTGTGCAAATTAACCTTGTATCCATTTTCCTTTAATACTATATTATTAGATTCAAGTATGTAGGGGCATTGCCTGCATGTCCCACACTTGGTAGTATGTTTATGAAGTAGAGAAATGATTGACAGGGTTTTCCAATATTGATTTTAAATTCCTTCCCATCTTGTAAACAAAGTTCAGCTCATTCCCTAGAATATCCAAACACAAACAAGGTAATGGTCAGTAGTACATAGTCTCTGGATACTATTTCCAAAAATATTCTCCACAAACACATCCAAAGAACTACTCAACAGCTGCATATAAAAACAGTAGATTTATTGGGGAGCACTTTCGTGGTGTTGAACCACTTCTTCAGACCTAATAAAAACTAAACTGCACTCTACTTAAATACCACTCAATCATTGACACGCCCAAACCTTTTCACATATCATTCAACTATATGCTAGTTAAACTCACACTACCTAAAATCAGAGTTACTCAATAAGCATATACATATTGACACAAAAATAAACACAAAATAAAAATAAAATAAAAACTCATCATAATAAATACATATCCGATGTGCAACATCTTTAAAAAACATACAAAAAATGTAAAGACATTATACTAACTTCATTAATGTGCACTGCAGAAAAAGACAAATATATCAAGGCAAAACTCCCTGTATAAGCAATGCTGACAAACCTGCTAAAAAATGCAACATTATATTTATAACAGAATGTTATTTTCCTAAGCAATATATAGTCATATACAAGAGTTCAAAACAGCATGTTTACCTATGTAGCGGTCTGGACTTCAATATGGGTTTGAGGGGTACCTTTTCATTCAGCCCCCTCCCCTTGTCTGCTCAAAGCCTCAATATCCACCTGCTGTCTGTCTCAAATTCACTATATCACCACCTCGTTCAGTCAAATTCACTATATCACCACCTCGTTCGTTACCATACACTATTTCTATTGCCTGAAACCTAAAACTGTGACTGGCATCAGTCTTGTCAACATGCCTTGCCAATGCATTGGTGTTTTTGTTTCTAATTTTCAATAAATGCTCTCTGATTCTATATCTCAGCTTTCTATTGGTTTTACCCACATAGTAAGCAGAGCATCTGTTGCATACGACCAAATAAACAATGTTGATACTATTGCAATTTGCCTTTACCTTGAAAGAAAAGTCTATCCTAAGGTCAGGGTGTGAAAACACATTGCTTGTGTCGATATATAGACACTGATTACAGTTCAAACATGGGACCGTCCCCAACTTATCATGACTCTTGAACTCTCGTTTATCCTTAGAATAACACAACATCTGTTTCAAAGATTTCTTATTTTTGTATAGAAACGATGGTCTATCACCAACTATGGGTCCTGTCCGAGGATCCTGTGCGAGTACCTTGAGGTACTGTTATATTCACAAAAATTGTTCAATCCTGTTAAGTCACCATTCCATAAGATGAAGAGGTGAATATATCAACAGTACCACAAGCTTCCTTGAATTTGAGGTCAGTTTTTCATATGAAGAAATGAACTTCCTTGATGTATGTGTATATTGGTGTGATAAAGGGACACTTTCTACCAAGATACATAGGAAAGAATGTCATAGGAATCTATTGCATAGGACTAGCATGCATTCCCACCATGTTTTCAGCAATGTGGTTAAGGGACAGGCATTAAGAACCTCAAGGTTGACTACAGAGGTAGGGAGATTTAATACTGAGATGGAGGTATTAGAAGAGAGGTTTGTTAATAGGGGATATAACAAAGCAGAAATTTCTGATGTAGTTTCTAATGTTGGGCAGCTTAGGAGTGATAGAGGGAAACCTTATTTTTCTGAAAGGGGGGTAATCAACAATATTGAGCATGTGAAAGGTGAAATTTCAAGAGGCATGTGAGAGCGCCAGTTGAATGTTCCAGTGATGTCAGAGTAGTCACTGATGTCATTCGGAAATATTGGCCAATACTCACACAGGATCCTCAGATAGTTTTTAAAGATGTTGCACATCAGATATGTATTTATTATCACATCGGATATGTATTTATTATGATGTGTTTTTATTTTTAATTTGTGTTCATTTTTGTGTCAATATGTATATGCTTATTGAGTATAACTCTGCTTTTAGGTAGTGTGAGTTTAACTAGCATATAGTTGAATGATGACATGTGAAAAGGTTTGGGCGTGTCAATGATTGAGTGGTATTTAAGTAGAGTGCAGTTTAGTTTTTATTAGGTCTGAAGAAGTGGTGTTTCAACACCACGAAAGCGCTCACCAATAAATCTACTGTTTTTATATGCAACCGTTGAGTAGTTCATTCCCTAGAATATTTAGGACATCAGAACCGCCCTTAAAAATTGTCCAATTTCTAGATGTAATTTCTCTCACCTTCTTTTACCCTACACTAAATGGTATTACCATACTGTCACTGTGTATAGCATTGTTCTTTGTCTTGTTTATAGTACCACCAAGATTAGTTTCACCTAATAGGGGCTTGAATTTAGTTCTCCACCCATCCAAAAATTTGAGCCCTTATGGGTTCCAATACTTTGTTGAGGTACCCTCTGTTTAAACATGTTTGCAATAATTTCCATCTCTTAGTAGAAACTGTTGGTGTCTGAACACATGTGCTGCCCTGACAAGTTTCCCCTCTCCGTCCTCCTCCAAATCCACCCTCTTTTCCACTTTATTTTCTACTCATTAAACCTCATCCCCACATACCCTTACACCTTTCTACCTCTACCTTCAACCTTAAACTATTACATTTACTTGTGCCTCTCTCCTTACACTTACACCTCTCACCCATCTACAACTCACCATGTTATACCACTCCCTCCTTCTAGCACTACTAACTACCTCCACTCTTACGATACTATATAACCTCTCCTCTTATACCTTCCCCTAAAACCCAACTTTCACTCACCCACCTCTACCTATCCACTAGTCTTTGCTCAACTACCTCACTCATTCTTAACCCCATCACTCTACACTGGTTATAAAACCTTACCTCCACACATAAAACATGGTACAGGCAAAACAACACACATTAAAGGAAAACCTAAGTGCCACCTACTCCTTGTCCCCAAACATCAGCCAATCCCTTCTCTCCTTCCCTTTTACTTACAGGCAACATGCATCCCAACCCTAACCTGGCTCTACCTTCATCCTCAGATGGTACCTTCAAACATACCACCACCCCCAACTCTCATATCCCACCAAAACAAATCATTTTACTCCATCAACCTGAGAAACATAGTAAATAAAATTACTGAATTCCATTCTTGGATCTCACAATACTCTCCTGATATTAACCCTTAGTGAGACTTGGTTAAAACATCACATCCCTGATGGGGACATCCTTCCTCCAGGCTATAACATCTTAAGACTAAATAGAACAAAAAAGGAGGTGGTGTTGCTGTCTTGTACACTAACCACACACTAACTCCCCTCCAATTTCACCTGCTGAACTCCTTCTGGCCAACTGCAAAATTAACCCCCACAACTCTCTAAACATTGCTGCTATCTACATCCCACCCAGTGACAACATCACTGTACTGGAAAGTTTACTTTCCACTCTCTCCTCAGACCTCCACAATGAGACTATAATCATGGGAGATATCAACTGGTCCACACTCACAACTACATCCCTCTCTACCTCCATTAATCTACATGGTTTCTCCCAACTAGTAACAACATCTACCTATTCCACTAAATCCACTACCCACTCAGCCATACTTGACTGGATCCTTGCATCTCATCCCCACAAATATAATTTCCCTGAAACCCTTCCTGACACCCTTAGTGACCACTCTCCTACCAAAGTCCTCCGCTTTACTCCACACACACAAACCCCATATAACTAAAACTTGCCATAAGATACAAAACTTTGTCCCAAATGAACTCAGTTAACTCTCTCTTATTGACTGGACCTTTCTCAAACAATTACCCCTTGATGAAGCAGTCATTGAATTTAATAACACATTCCTCAACATTCTAAACTCCCTGGCTCTGTATGTAAGGTCAGAATAAAATCCACTGTGTCACTCTGGCTTACTCCCTCCACTCTTTCACTAATGGCACTGAGAGACAGAAACTGGAAACTCTGGGTCAAAACCAAATTGCCCATTCATCTAAAACAATTTAGACAACTTCGTAACCTGGCTAAGCAAGCAAATAAAGACGACAAAAACTACTACACAACCCCCTAAAACAAACCTAAATAACCCCAAGAAATTCTGGCATACAGTTAATCAAATCCTACATCCAGGAAACCCATCCACCCCCCCCCCCCCAGCCAAGCCCCACACTCACTCCTCTCCAGACTGCTAACTCATAATTCATTGAGTCCATCAGCAAACTTATCACTCCAACTCCAACATCACCCCACGCACCACCCCTCCTACTCACCATAACCCCTCCTACATTCAGCCTACAAACTGTATCCACTTCATACATAAAATCCCTGCTCCTTAAGCTCAAACCTTGCTCACCCTCTGTAGATGGTCTCCCTCCACTCTTTCTCCAACTAGCTGCTAACTCCTTAGCCTTACCCATCTCTATTCTCATGAACAGATCCATCACTGAAGCTACAGTCCCAGTCATCTGGAAGAAGTTCTACACTGTTCCTATCCATAACAGAGGTAACTCCACCGAACTAACTATAGGCCCATGACAATTCTATCACCCCTCTCCAAGATCTTGGAAAAATATGTACACAAACAAATTCTCCAGCACCTTACTCAAGAGAAATTAATTACTCCCACCCAACATGGCTTTCACCCTGGCCATAGCACCTCTACAGCTCTCATCTCCTTCATAAACACTATTTCTCAAGCTAGAGACCAGAATAAACTAGCCTCTGGTCTCTTTCTTGACCTATCAAAAGCATTTGATACTGTCCGCCATCCATAACTCTTAGAGAAATTCTCCCAATTAAACCTATCCCTGCCACTATCTCCTGGTTTACTAGTTATCTTAGCAACTTTTCCCAGTCAGTCAAATGGGATTCAACCATCTCCCCAGAACTCCCAGTACTGATTGGAGTACCCCAAGGATCAATTCTAGGACCACTGCTTTTCAATATTTTTACTAATCAGTTATCTATCTCCACCCCACACTCATCACTAATGCAATATGCTGATGACTCCAGTCATCACCATTGCTGACACTTCCCAAGCTCCATACTAAAACACAGGAATCCTTCTTGTCTATTGAGAACTGGCTCAACCATAACCATCTAATTTTAAATCTAAAAAAGACCAAACTCCTACTCTTTCTACCTAAAACAAAGACCCACCTGAAACCAAACTTCTCCATCACCTCCCATAATAACACACCTATCTTAGTGGAAGACCACACTAAACTACTCAAGGTCATCATTGATGACCAGCATGTACTAACATTAAAAAAACACCAAAAATGTGGTCTTTATAGAAATAACTGTCTACTCAAGCTAAAATTGCTCTCACATGCCTACCTTCTACCAACCATTCTCTATGGCTCTCAAATTCTCCCCAACCTGCAGACCTCACTTATATCCAAACTTGAATCCACCTATAACAAAGTAGCAACATTTGCCGCTGAACTACTATCCTCCTCTCATCACTGTCTAGCACTACAAAAACTGAAATGGTTAGAATTCCCCCATAACCTAAATCTCTCCCAGCTCCAAATAATCCATTCTATCCTATTCCAGCCCATCTTTTGCCCCGCCATATCATCCATCATCTCATCCTACACCCCAGCTAGAACACTCTAGAGCTCTGACCAACACCTCCTGTTTATAACCAAACCTAAGCTCAACATAGGAAAAAACCTGTATAGCTATTACCCTGCCAAAAACTGGAATAAACTCCCACTTGACATCCGAAGCACTAGATCCAAACTACTATTCAGAAAGGCCGTGAAAAACTTTTAAAAAAAAAAAAACTATGCTCTGCAATCAGCCCCTTGACTGACCCATCTCTCCAGACCAGCCAATCACTTCCTTTCTCCTACAGATAGCCAACCCACCCTCCATCCTAACTCTCTCACCCTTCATCATTGCTAAATATTTCCCAACTTTCAACCGCAACACTTTGATTGTACTGATGCCAATCTCTTCAGCAGTAGAATGTCTAAAACTCAGTTCTACACTTTAACCTCTACTCACTGCTTATATTTAATTTCTGTATTATTTTTTTTCTCTATATTGTATTTTTTCTTATTAACTGCTACAATATATGTAGTTAACTAACCATTGTATATACCCTCTAAGCAGTATTATGTATTGTGCGACTCTCTTAGACATTTTATGTTTCATACTTTTGTACTTGTTTATGTTTGAACTATGGAGCTTTTCTCCCCGGGTCTCCACTGAAAAAGGGCCTCGTCCCAGATGGACCAACCCCGTCAACAAATGTCAAATTATTTTTTTACTTATTTAAGACATTTAGGGTGACAGCTTTTGTAATCTATGTAATCATTAGAAAATGAGTGTTTCCTGAATATCTTTGAAGTAAAACAACCTGCTGCCTGTTTTTTTAAGATTGCTACGTCCAGGTAATTAATGGTTGTCAGAGGTTGTGGAAATAAATTTAAAATACATACATATATTGTTGAGGTACACTACAAACACTACAGGGTGGTTATCTGACTCCTTCCATATGATAAACACATCCAAAAATCATAGATATGTGAACTATTTTGTATGGAATTCAGATTTTAATACGTTTACCTTCCCACGCATATAGGACCATGTTGGCATATAATGGGGCACAACTTACCCCCATTGTCACACCTTTCAACTGTTTGCAATATTCACCTTCAAAAGTTTGTTTGTTTGTGTCTTTCGGCTTTTCCCGGTTAGGGGTCGCCACAGCGGAACTCCGGTCCGCTAATGATTGTCAGTAGATTTTTACATGCTGGCTTGCCGGGCCTAACGCACAACCTTCAATGAAGGAATGCCCATTCACGCATGTCGCCACACAGAAGACGCTCTGAGAATCGAACGGGCAACGTCCAACTGTGAGGCGATAATGCTAGTAAAGACATTATTTTTGAGAATTCCATCCCCATCATGACAAAATTTAGCAATGTTTCACTGAAATTTGTTAAAGTCCTTGCTGCGTCAATAGTTCAAGGCCCTCTTCATGTGGAATGGATATAAATAGGTCCACTACATCGACTGTAGAGAAACAACAATCACTGGAATACTACATCTAGTTGATTTTAGTAAAAAAATCCCAGAAATCCTTTAACAAATAATGTACAGGATCAAGTAGCCCTTTGAATAACCTGTTAATAAAGACACCTAGGGGGTGTGTTGGACTCCCACTAGCTGAAATAATGATCCTAAATGGTGGTTCTAAATTCTTATGAATTTTTGGTATTCCAAATGCTACTGGAATAAATGGATGTTCTACCTTAGAAAGTTGTAAAGCTCTAACGAGATAACCGCTTGCATAAGCACATCCTCTATAAGAAAATGTACTTTTTGTATAAGCAATAAAAACCTCATTTCTTGAGGAAGTTTGATATTTTAACTCATCTGCAAATACATGGGAAAGAGAATTTGCATAGTCTAACTTGTCAAAAATAACAATTCCACCACCCTTGTCAGGCTTCATAATCCTGATGGTGTCATTACTTCTTAAAATTTTCATTTAATCATGCTCATTTCTTGTTAAATTAAATGATTTTTTGATTTTAGTATATTGCTTATTAGAGAATGTTGAGTCCAGCTCAACTGTACACACATTCTTGAAAGCCTGAATCATAGGCTGAAGGGGGGGGGGGTTAAAGCAACTCTTCCTTTTAAGCATCTTGTTAGTTGTGTGGAAATCTCTATTAGCAATTTGTTCTTTAAGCATTAATTTAAAACTCAGCTTCCATGTGAACAACAAGTTCATTATTAGTATCCACTGTGCTTACTTTAATGAATCATAGGCTGAAGGGGGGGGGGGGTTAAAGCAACTCTTCCTTTTAAGCATCTTGTTAGTTGTGTGGAAATCTCTATTAGCAATTTGTTCTTTAAGCATTAATTTAAAATTCAGCTTCCATGTGAACAACTTAAGTTCATTATTAGTATCCACTGTGCTTACCTTAAATGAGGGTACAAATTTAAATCCTTTAATAGTGTAAAAAAGTCTCATCAGTTTCTAAAGTGTAGTTATAATGTTAAAACCACCATATGAATTAATACCATTGTTGTCTGTAGAAATACGATTACTTAAAGGGAGGGCTCAATCTTGTTTATTCAGCTAATGCCTCCTTGCATTCCCCCTCCCCCTGCCCATCTGGTATGTGGTGTGCTGATGCTCCAATAAAAATTTTTAAAATTGATGACTTTTGTTGGACTTGCTGATTCTGCCTCTCTTTTTTGAACTATTAACTTTTCTAGTGCATATTGTCTTTGCATGCCTGTAAGGAAATCAGAATGTTCTTGTAGGCTGAATATATTCAACACTGTTTATCTGCTTGGAATATACACAGTTACATTTATTTTTCATGTTTTGCCGGAAACTGCTTTAAATGGAGTTTCATCTTTTTGAATCATGGTATACTCTTCAGTTTCCCTGAAGAAGAGTCATATTAAGGATCTACGCCTCCCTAACACATGGCTAACAACTAAAATTTGCCAGAATATTGGACAATTCACATTTGTGATTATAGAATAGCTTCCCATTTCTGATTATGTAATAGCTTATTACGGTGTGCCTTCCTTAACTGTCAAACACATTAATGCTTTCACTTTTAAAAGTTGCACATGTCCTATAGAAGATAATATCCATGATTAAAACAGAAACACCCATTGTCTTCAAAAGCAATGAACTTTTCTTCCAGAATAAGTTGCCCCTTGTACAGTATAAAAAATGTTCAGTAGTTTCCACTAATGGCACAATCTATCATTTTGTTGACAAGAGCACAGATGCAATATCAGGCAACTTATGAAACAACTCTATTTAAATAAAATTCCCCTATTTCCACACCCCCAAAAGATATCTACCTTCTACATATGACTGCCTTACCCTCACTTGGAAAATACTCCTATGGATAAATACAATAAAAGTGAGGCATCACTGAGTCATGCCATTGATGTAATTTGTCTGGTAAATTCTGCAAAGTAATTTGACATAAAGTGCTTTTCCAGTAATATTCAAAGAGCTACCCTGACAGCCCCTGACTTTTTCCTCCTCTTCACCTCAGCATCTCCCAAAAAATGG
Organism: Protopterus annectens; assembly: GCF_019279795.1. NCBI lineage: Eukaryota > Metazoa > Chordata > Ceratodontiformes > Protopteridae > Protopterus > Protopterus annectens. The sequence continues at coordinate 407,420,335 of NC_056730.1, read as the reverse complement.
GTCTATATTAGTTTGTTGCAATTGCATTGCAGCGAACACCTAATCATCAACCCTAATTCAGTGAAAATCGTTTCAGTGATTTGCTGAATTTACAGAGGGCAAGGAAATATTTGCCGTACAGCAGAACTTAGCCTTTTTCTCCACTGTAGTGTGATCTCAGAGTTGGTATATATAGTTGGGGGGGGGGGGCCCACTTGGCTGGGTTTGATTTGCTTAGCTGTTGGTCTGTTGTGCTGCAGGGCATGTATTTCCTTGCCCTCAGTAAATTCAGCAAATCACGGAAACGATTTTCACTGAATTGGGGTTGATGATTAGGTGTTCACTGCAATGCGATTGTGACTAATATAGACCTCCAAGAAACAGTATAATTAACTTCTGAAATCTACCCTAGGATATCATGAGATACTCCAGCAACTTTTCCAGGACATAATGAAGAGAGTCTAAATAAACCACAGCATTGTCTTTCTTATTATAGATAATGCCCCTTTTCACAGGGTTTAGCTTGAACCCCTTCCCAAAAAAATCCAAAATGTTTTTATCCAGTTTATCAGGAAATATATACCCCCACAAAAAAAAAAAAAAAAAAAACAACAGAATGCACTATATATACATATGGGTCCACTTCACATGACTGAATCTCAAAATACTGGATTTGATTTGACTGAGACCACAATACCTAATTTTCAAAAAACTGAAAACTCATTTTACTGAATCTCATTATACTGAAGGCTTACAATCCTGAATTTCAGAATATTGAATTTTAAGCCATAAACATGTACACTTACAACACCAATGACTAACTCTTTCCAAAACTTAAAAACTACTTACCCTCTTAGCAGCAACTGGATGATATAAAGCCAAATTATATGGGGGGCTGCGCCCTCACACACCCCAACTATATGCATGCTAACTCCAGGATCGCACTACAGTGGGGAAAAGGGCATATGCCTTTTACTTACCTTACAGTACTGTAGACACTGTCACTACTGTGGGAGCACACGAAACATCCACCATATTACTTTAGATACTTTCTATAAAAATGTAGAGACATACCCACATTTAGAAACATAACACTATTTTCTATGCTACTATTAGTATTCTGACAGTCACTTTGTTACAGTAATGTTTTTATCACAAGCAAGTCACAGGTGAAGGGAAGCACACCACATCTATGGCTTAAAATTCAGTATTTTGAAATTCAGGATTGTAAGCGTTCAGTATAATGAGATTCAGTCAAATGAGTTTTCAGTATTTTCAGAATTAGGTATTGTAGTCTCAATTAAATGAAATTCAGTATTTTGAGATTCAGTCATGTGAAGTGGACCCATACATATGTGTGTGTGCGTGTGTGTGTGTGTGTGTGTGTGTGTGTGTGTGTGTGTAGTTTTCCTTTTGCAAAAGACAACTGAAAAGTTGTCCAGATGTACAATATCCCTAGCAATTTTTAATAATGACTCCCACTACTACAAATACATAGCACATTAACCATCGTATTAAAAAATGAATCATCCCCTACTACTCCCATATCACAATATGTTTCACATTCTGGACATTCAAAGTCAAGACAACTAAAAGACACTGCTTAACAATTCCTGCAGCCTCTGTCACCCAGAGCTTGTGCCAACCAATAAGCGAAAACCATCTGCATAATTGAAAAAGTATATTTGTATAGTTAATTTACCGTAATAGAATATGTTCAAATAGATCACTGTTGCAGTAATTACTGATGGGATGCATACTGACAAGAATTCCATACATCTGGGCAGTCTACAAAGCTTCAGGCTGCTTTCTCACACTTCATACATCTACACTTAGCATGAGTGGGCATGCCAATATAAGAGAAATAAATGAATGTACCAAAACTCAGAGCTTTCTTGCCCTTGGAATGGGAGGCTAAAGCTTATTGCACCAAGTCAAGTCCTATATTAGAGAAAATGAGAAGGATACCCCACCCTGGCCAGGGAAGAGTTTATTTAATGGAATGGAGGGAGCGAGGGTATTTGTACTGCCACAGTGATCTAGTCAGACATCTGTTGTTATGGTAGATCAAGTACACAAGTGCATTCTGTTGCTTTAATCCTTACAGATGGGCCAGTTACCAAAGTTCTAGAACAAGGGTGAATGGAGTTGAACAAGAGTTCAGAATGCCCCAAAGAATGGGTCTAATTGAACCTGCCCTTGCTCAGGAAATAACGTCCAGTTTGTAATGTTTGGTAAGTGTGAGAGACGAGGATCAAGTAGCTGATTCCAAATCAGATCTACAGTCCAAAATCTTCCAGAAAGTTCCAAATGTGGAAACTTCCCTATCAGAATGAACCTTAACATTCTTATCAGAATTTTTGTCATGGTTAGAACAGTAGAACTGAATGCAAAGGGAGAGTCATCTATAAATAGTTTGTTTAAAAAAGTAGCTGTCCATTTTCTTACCATCATAAGCTTGAAATGCAGATAAGGAGGGGTCTACTGGCAGACTGGTTGAAATGGCAGGAAGGTTTTCCTTTACTGAAGTATATGCAAGGCTGAAATTGAACAATTCACACAGGTATTGACGAACCAAGAATACCTCCACTAGACATGTTTTCTGTCATCTGTTTTGAGATAAAAATAAAATATTTTACATTTTGATAAACAAGATTTCCAAATAGTAGGTTTTCTTGCCTCCTTCAATACATGTTGCATATCTTCAGAAAAAAAAGGTGCCTAAAAGGGATAAACAACCTATCATCCATGCAATTAGATTCAGATTTTGGATATTTGGATGAATGAGAGATCATTTATCTTGTGTGAGTGAGTCCGCATTGTAAGGAATTTTCTAATAATTGCCCTTGGTTAGTTCCATGAAAATGGAGAATCGGTGTTGTAAGAGCCAAAAGCCAATAACATGTTTGATAAGTCCTTCCTGATCTTTAGAAGAACTTTATAAATGAAAGGAAAGGAGGGAATGGCATAACAAAGCATTTCTGTCCTTGGGATTAAAAGTACATGTCTTCCAGATCTGTTTGATGAATTCCCTCTTACAAATTATCCACAGGAAAACATCCCAGTGTTTTGTGGCTCTACCCTAAATCTGCTCAGAGACTGCTATAATAATTTTCTCTGCAGGAATGTAAGATGCCAAGAAATACACTTTAATAAATTGCTTTGTCCCAGTCAATCGTAGTCAGCCTGCAAAGGGGTATGATCTTGTTCCTCCCCTGTTTGTCTGTATGGACTAGATTACAATGGTGTTGTCTTTTGCCACTAATAGAGGGCCTGGAGACCAGTGTTGATTCAACTTTCAGGGCATTTGTAAAAACCATCATTTTTTTCAGGTTGACATGTTTGTATTTGTGCTGTAGCTCCTACATTCTGTGTACCTAGACACCCTGAGAAACAGTATCCAAGCAAAGTCTGAAACATCTATGACCACTGTCTGAGAGGGGCCGAGAGGAGAAAAAGATACTCATGAGTTGGATGTGACTTGTTGCCTACCAGCCGAGTTCTTTCTTTCTTTACAAAATTTAGAATTGGAATTAGAAAAAGAAGAGGGTGAGGATGTTGAGCCCAAACATATAAGAGAAACCACTTGATCTTCTCATGTAAAGTCTGGTATAATGAATCATAAGGATGCAAGAGGCCATAAAACTTACTTGCTGAATTTGTCCTTAGTGAAAAGTTTCTGCTCAGAAATCTTGAGGAAGTGCTGATTATAATTTTGCCTCTTATATGGGGGAAAACAAAGTAATCAGAAGGTTTCTACAAGACAACTCAGAGAAAGCAGCAGACTCCAAATCCGACTTCAGACTAGTGACAAGGGTTCAGTCCTGGGTCCTCTCCTGTTTGGTATCTACTTCTCTGAAGTACAGGCTAACACAGGTGGTCTTTGGCTAATGAAGTGCGCAGATGACTGCAAACTAGGAGCCATAATCGAAACTCCTAACAATGTGGACATCCTACAAAAGGGCCTCACTGAGACAGATGCCTGGTGTCAAAGCCATGGCCTCTTAGACATTTTATGTCTCAATACCAAAAAGTGCATTGTCATCCCCTTTGGTAAAAACTCTGTACCCATGAACTACAACATAGAAGGTAGTATACTTAACACTGAAAGTGTGATAAGAGACCTTGGGACACAGGTGGACAGTAGTCTCTCCTTTGATAATCACATTGTCACAGTAGTCAAGAAAGCCTTCTAAGTGGCACACCTCATCACAAAAAGTTTCTCATCCAGAAAAAAAAAAGAGGTCATTGTTCTCCTCTACTCATCACTCATTAGACCCATTATAGAGTACAATGCCCCTTTTGGTATGTACCTCGCAAGAAATCTACAACAACTGGAAAGGCCGCAGAAATACCTCACAAAGAAGATTACCGGCCTCAGAAAAATGCCCTACGCAGACCGTCTCAAAAACCTTCAGCTTTACTCCGTCGCATATCGCCTACTCAGAGGTGATCTCTGCCTAACATACAAAGCTATGTCAAACCCAGAGCTGTTGGACATGCTCCACTTAAAGAAATCCTAATCCCTCCAAGCTACATGCTCTAGGGACCTAAACCTTGTCACCACATTAAACAGAACATGCTGGGGGGATAGATTCCTGTCCCAGAGACTTCCCATACTCTGGAATAAACTACCTATCTATATCAAACAAAGCTCCTCATTAGCACCCTTCAAGAAAAATCTTGATGATTGGATGGGAAATAGGGAAGTCACCCTGGGGATCACCTCTGTGGCTCTGCTTGACAGTGGCACAGGAAAATGATTTTCTTGGGTGGCAAAAGCCAGGGTACCTTTTTGGCTGGGCTTGTATAGGCCCCAGGGCCAATAGCCTAGTACCTACCTATGAACCTATGAGATGGAATCAGGATTGAAGGTTTAGGTTTGGGGTGAAAATGAAGTTGTGAAAAAGACTCGCTGTGAACTATACAACTGTTAAACTCTCTTCACTGGTTTGAGTGTGATATTAGACAATCATCCATATAAGGAAACATGTATATGCTGTAAGGCTTGCAATATGCTATTACAGGAACAATGTATTTAGCAAAAATTCTTGGAGATATAGCAAGTTCAATGGGTAAAAAAGTAAATTGATAATGTAATCCCAAGCAAAGAATTTTAAACCTGATCTGTGCTTTGTGAATTGGAATATCTAGGATCATTGGCTCATAAGGTAATGGCAATGCATGCAGTTCATTGAGGACCCTAGCACAATTTCCCAATTGTCCCAAAACACTGTCTGGTTAAGTGACTTGCTTAGGGTCACACATTGGATAAATAAATGCTGAGAAATTTAAACCATGTATCATACGAAGTAGTTCATTAACAGTTCATAGCATTAATTCTCAGTGGTAGCTGCAAGATAAGTAAGCATCCATTAGGCCTACAGAGACTAGAAAGGCTTGGGGAGAAAGAAGAGAGAAGAAAATCTGAAGTGCCAACATTCTGAATTTTGGGATGTGCAAAACAGTGTTTTTGATTGGCTAGATCTAGAATGGGCCTGTAGGTTTCCTCTCTCCTGGGGAGCATGGGATCAGGGAAAGTCTTGAGTAAAATCATTGCCCCCATTAACATGAGGGCACTGTATGTATGACCTCATAAAGCAATACATCTGAAATGACTGCAGACATATGCAAAGCTGGTATTTTAGGAATGGGGAAATGTGATGAACTCAGAGGGGTTGCCCACTGGACTTTGTAATCCTGTTCAATAATGTTTAGATATTAAGAATCTGTGGGTATTTAGCCATACAGGAAGGCAAAGAAAAAGATTGCCTGCATAAATTCCTCTAAAGGAATATTGTGCCAGCAGGTATAATTGTGCCAGCAGGTATAATTGTAAGGATAACCAATCAGGTTCAGGAGTATACTCCCTTAAAGTTTTTTTCAGTGACTTGTAGAATTTATTCTTAGTGAATGGAGCCAGTAGGCCTCTTTTTTGTTTTACAATAAACCTAGATATATTTTGTATTTCCATAAATTAAGGGAGTTGGGTTGCTAATAAGTCAGCAGATGTAGTATCCATATATGTTAGTATAATATTTTTCAACTGCCAGTAGCATTTCTTGTAGATGATTTACAACTGAACCACTTTCTAAATTAAAAATATATATATATAATTCTGTCAACAGTCTGTTGCTTCAATTTTAAGGACAGAAATATATGGACTGATGCCCTAAGATCAAATTTCTTGAGTATAAATATTTTCTTTGTGAAGTCTATCTTATATTGAAGATGTTTTTCTAAAACACCCTTAGCAGGCTGTAATTTTTCTTGTATGCCTCTGGATAAGTCATCCTAATCTGCTTGTATATCTGCTAAGATTGTTTTTGGTATGCTGAAACCTGCCATTACTATATGTTCTTTCTCCTGGAGCATGCAGGGCAACCTATTCTTTACTCACTCCATTGCAGAAAATGAAAGGGTTTTATAAAGAATCATTGAAGTATCATAATTAAAGATGTGTTTTATATTAATTTCCACATCTGCTTTTTTAAAACTGAAAGGCTATCACCCTAATCACCATCCTTTGAAGCGTTTATATGAAAGGAGTATACCATAAGACCATGGTCTGAAATAACTATAGTGGAAGTAAACTTCTTTAAAAATGCCCCCAAAGCAGGTTTATATAGTGACCTAGGTCTGGAATGAGTCTCTTCATAATCCGTGATCACATCTAATCCCCTGTCTAAATGACTAGTCCTACTTAAAGCTTCTATAAAGTCCTTTTACTATGTACCCTGGGGAATATATGCTGCTACTATAGTAACTGAGAGGCCACTCAGTGGCCTGTTAATTGAAGTGTATCTATCCCATTTTTCAGGGAATTATTGATCTGATATTGTTAATCCTTGTTCATTCCTTATGTATGGGTATTGGTTCCGACCTCGGAACTGAGCCGGCCATCTTCCAAGCTCATGTCAGCCACAAACTCTCGAGCTAAAAATCTCTTACCCAGAATTCCCCTCTCCCTGTTACCTCAGATTTTGTTTGCTGCGTCGTCATTCGGTCATGTCAAGCTACTTCTCTTGAGCTAAGTACAGATATTTTGTTGTCAGACTAGTCTAAAGCAACTTTTTCTCTCAGAAAAGTTACTAAATTGTTTTCTCTTACCTTTTCACATTTAGCGACTATCTTTTCTTGAAATTTCCTTCTATCTACTCTGCCCTTTTTACTGCGAGGTAATTTCTCCTTTACCATCATTGGTAAATCCTTCTTTTCCTCATTACCTTCGGGTATTCTTTCGTACCATTGCTGGTATCCTTTCTGTGTTTCTCCTTTTCTATCATGGCAGATAAAAAAGGTAGTCCAGGATTTAAAAAGTGTTCAGATTGTGGACATAAATTACCTACATCAGATACACACTCTGTGTGTCTATTGCTTGGGTGTGCCTCACTTATCAGTTGATCCGCCCTGCGGTATTTGTAAGAACTTTTCTAACAGAATGTTGATTGAGAGGAAAAATAAATTGTTGCTAAAGGGACTTCTTAAATTTCCCTTTTCAGAGGCTGTTTCTGGGTCGGAGGCTTCAACCGCTCCTAGATCCCATAAGAAAAAGACTGATGATCATTCAAAGGCCAAGTCTCTGCCTTCGTCCCTGGCTGGGGACTCCCACCAACTGAGACCGAAGAAGGCTAAGCTTTCTGCTTCGGATCTGACTCTTTCAGCTCCAGCACTTTCGGTGCCTAAATCTTCGGCACCAAGGCCTTTGGCTCCATCTGTGATTTCGGCACTGTCCGTATCGGCACCGAGGGGCTCCTCGGTTCAGACTACTACTACACCGGCACCGACTGTCCAGTCGGCACAGACTTTATCCACATCAGCTCCAACATCTTACCCGGAACCAGTTATTGACATCGATTTTTTCAGTTCCAGCCTCGGTACCGGCAACTACTTCGACCGACCTTATTGTTGGTGCAGACCATGACTTCTGCACCAATGATTTCCTCGGTGCAGACACCTGTAGTCCAGTCCCTCTCGGCACCGTTGTTTTCACTGCAGACTGGTGAGGTGAGCACCGAGCTTGTCCCATCTTTGGACAGACCTGTTTCTCCCTCAGCTGTGTCCATGAAGTCCACTAGAAGCCTTTCTGAACACAACATGTTGCGTCTTGTGGAGCAAGTGCTTCTGACCAGAGATATCCCACCCCCCAGGACCTATTCTTCCTTGGGAGGTGATTACCTATCAAAGACCCCTTCTTATTCTCCTCCTTCATTACCTTTGACGCCCCTTGATATAGCACAGTCTTCCACCTCTGCATTTCACTTTATGGACCTTACTAAGGAACCGCAGGTGTTTTCGTGGCAGGAGAGTTTTGCTACAACCCAGGATGACAGTTGTGGCATGCATAATTTGGTGTTTCACAGCTATCCTGGGACTCCGGGTCGACAGGCTGAGCCACTTAGGGGAGGGGTGACCCCTGTCCTGGACACTTACCCCTCTTCAGGTGGACCAGCCTTCCAACTAATGGAGAAGGCTTTGGCGTCTGCTGGTGATACTGTGCTGTCTATTTCTCCGCCCTCCTCTGAACTGCTATGTACACAAGTCGCACCTAGCAGACACCGGGTGCAAGGGCCTCAGGATGTATTCCCACAGGAAACCCCTTTCTGTTGTCTTCCCCAGCTTCCCCCTTTGACGAAGTTCACTGGAAAAGTTTGCGCAAGAGGAAGCACATGGACTCCACAGAGGAGTCCCTCACTAAAGACACAGACTTTGATGATGGGGAAGGGTACCTTCGGTCATCCTCTGAGGTATCCTTTGGTGATATCCTCGAAATCCTTAAACAGTGAGGTGACTGGCAGCCCTCTAATCCGACCTCTGAAGAGTCTGTGTTCCTGCAGGCTTTTCGTGCCCGGCCCCCTACCTCCTGGTTTACTCCACCTGCTGATGAACTGGTCCGTCTCATTGTGCAACGTGCGTGGAAGGCTCCTGACACCATTGAGGGTATTACCCGGAGGCCAGATAAAATCTTGTCCCTCCTGCTATAGATCCCCATTGGTCCAAAGGTCTTCCTGTGGATGCTTTGTTGGTGGCAGCCACAACCAAGAACGATCTGGGGGAAGAAGAAGGCCAGACTGTCCATCCGCCCATCAAAGAGTCCCGGGCTCTGGACAGAATAGGGAAGCGCACCTTTGTGTCAGCGACCTTTGCTATCAGGTCCCTGAATTATATGGCACATTTTACCAGGCTTCAAAGGGATCTAATTTCTGAGCTCTCTGAAACCTTGGCTGGTGCCGTGTCTGATGAGGTCTGTGACAAAGTGGTCTCTCAGCTTGCCACCATTGAATCGATATCTAACTCCTCCATGTGACTGATATCTCACGCATCAGAAGGAGCAGCTAGAGAGGTGGGTTCAGGTGTTATTCTGAGGCAACAAGCCTGGATGCGCTTATGCAATTTTGCGGAACCCTTTAAGGCTTCCTTTCTCAATGCTCCCATCGAAGCCTCTTCATTGTTTGGACCCAAAGTTAAAAGCACACTGGCCAGATGTGAACAGGACGGTAAGACCCTTTCTGCTGTAGGTGTCCATTATTCTTCCCCTCAACGTGCTTTCTCCAGAAACCAAAAGAGTGGGAAGATATGGTTCAAGAAGTCTCAGGGTCCTTTCTGTGACACTCAGGCAGAGTTCTCCCCTAGAGACAGAGGGGAAAACTCACAGGGAAGATGCCCCATTTGGGGCAGAGGGGGTCCACGTAACCAGGGTTCCAGGGACTCTTTTCCTGGCCAATCCTACCAGCGCTCCTGAAGAGCATTCCAACTCCTTTCTTCTGGAGGTGGTTGGGGGTCATTTCACCTTGTACCCTTCTGCCTGGCTAATCATCACCACCAATTCTTGGGTACAAAGGATTATAACCAGAGGTTATCATATCCACTTTGATCTTTGTCCTGTCCCTTCAAAAAACCTACCCGATGTTCCACCCAGTCAAAGGGAAGAACCAGCATTAGAGATAGCAAAGCTGCTAAGAAAAAGAGTCATCCAAATAGTCCCTCCAGACCAGATCAGATCCGGATTCTACTATCTCAGTGTATTGAACAAATTTGTAAGAGTACAAAAATTCTGGATGGTCACAATACAGTCTATACTCCCGCTTTTGGAAAAAGATGATTGGATGTGCGGTATAGATCTTCAAGATGCGTACTACCACATAAAAGTGGACAGGCCATCAAGAAGATTCTTGCACTTCCGTGCGGGAGCCAGTCACTACCAGTTCAGAGTACTGCCCTTCGGACTCTCTACAGCCCCCAGATTGTTCACAAAGTGCATGGTAGTCGTCACAGCCCACTTGCAACTACAAGGATTCCAGGTGTTTCCATACCTAGACGACTCATTTCCGCCCCCACCAAACATCTATTGGAAGAAGCCCTGGCATACTCTTTCCTCACTGCAGAATAGCTAGGCATAACCATAAACTGGCAAAAATCCAATCTCAGCCCATCTCAGTCCATAGAATTCATAGGGGTCATCCTGGATACAAAGAATTGCAGAGCATCCATTTCAGGGCACAGAATTCTAAGGATAAACAACAACTGATGCCAATCCTTTCAAGGGAGAAATACACAGCTCACTCTGTCCTTCAGCTGTTTGGTTCCATGGCAGCCTCTATCACTATTGTTCCCCTGGCTAGGTTTCACATGAGGCTTCTACAATGGCTACTGCTCACTCAATGGTATTATTTTCAGTATCCTCTTAAAGCCAAGATTCGAGTAACTCACAGGTGCAAACAGGATTTAAATTGGTTGATGTCCCACAACCCGTCACAATGGTCTCGCCCCTTCTCCCACCCAGCAGCCCAAGGCCACAGTGACCATGGACGCTTCCCTGATGGGGTGGGGGGGCTATGTCAGGGACAGACAGTCCAACGCACTTGGTCTGAACTGGAGGCCCAACTGCATATAAATGTTCTAGAGCTGAGGGGGGTGCTTCTGGTGTTGCAAGCATTCCATCCCCTGCTGCCGTCCGGGACTATTGCGATACAATCAGACAACACGGCAGTAGTCTGGTACATCAACAAACAAGGCGGAACCAAATCTTACCCCCTTTGTCGAGAGGCCATGAGGATATGGCAGTGGGCGATGGCTACCGACCGTTTTCTTCTAGCAACGCACATTCCCGGGACTTCCAACGTGATAGCAGACAGACTCAGCAGGTGCATTCTACAACCTCACGAGTGGTCCCTGAATCCCTTGATAGCAGCAGAGATCTTTCACCTCTGGGACCATCCTTGCTGTGACCTGTTTGCATCCCCAACCAACTACAAATGCAGCAACTACTTCGCCCTGATTCCCCCTCTGGGACAGTCACCCTGGGATGCTCTAGCCCACGATTGGCCCTCGGGTCTTCTTTATGCTTTTCCACCTCTCCCCCTCATCCCACAGTTTTTGAAGAAAGCACGTCGGTTAAAGAGCAAGATGATCCTCATAGCACCATATTGGCCTCGTCAGATTTGGTTCCCCTTCCTATGGCCTCACCTGCTAGATCAACAGTGGATTCTCCATCCAACCCCGGGGTTGATCTCCCATCCATAGAATCTGATTCACCCCAATCTGGACAGCCTGAAGCTCACAGCTTGTCTCCTCCAATTCCTTTGATTGCCAGGCAGAATGATCTTTCTTTACCAGTACGGGATATTCTTATTGCATCTCATAAGTCTTCCACTAGAATTACTTAGCTAACCAAGTGAAAAAGATTTACATGTTGGTTGAAAGAAAAGCAAGTAGATCCCTTTTCAACTCCAGTGTTCATAGTACTAGAATATCTAGCCGACCTGTTTCAGTCAGGTCTGTTGGCCTCTACCATTAGAATGCATTTGGCTGCAATATCTAACTTCCATGAGGGTGTCCAGGACTCCTCTCTTATGTCACACAAATTATGCAAGACCTTCATAAAAGGTGTGAATCATCTGAAGCCCCCTTTTAGAGAGCCTGTTCAGCCATAGGACTTGACTTTAGTTCTACAAGTTCTGACAATGCCTCCTTTCAAACCAGCTTCTTCTTGAGACCTTCGATATTTGTCATGGAAAACCCTGTTTTTGGTCGCCATTACTTCTGCCAGACGTATCTCTGAGCTTCAAGCATTATGCATCAAGAGTCCATACTTGATTTTTTATAGAGATAGTGTCTTTGAGAACTAATCCTTCCTTCCTGCCAAGTGATTTCTGAAATGTCCATTAATCAAACCATTGAATTGCCAGTTTTCTTCCCAAATCATTCAAATAAAGAGGAGTATTGCCTACATACCCTAGATATTCACAGACAAATTAATTTCTACTTGAACAGGACTAAAGCTTCCCGTAAATCAGACCAGTTATTTTTTACCTATTCTGGTCCTAGATTAGGATGTGCTGTTGCCAAGGTCACATTGGCTAGATGGTTGAAAGACTGTGTCACCTTCATTTATTCAAAAAGTAGCACTCCATTACTGACTACCATAAAAGCTCATTCAACTAGGTCGGTGGCAACTTCTGCTACCTTCAATGCCAGAGCTTCTGTACATGACATCTGTGCAGCTGCAACTTGGGCTACGCCTTATACCTTCATCAATCATTACAAATTGGATTTGGCCTCCAGGGGAAGAGCATCTTTTGGTTCTATGGTGCTCAGGAATGTCCTTCCATGAGAGCCTCCCAGGAATTGAGGTAGCTGGGGACTCCTTCCCATAAGTAAGGAATGAACGAGGATTAACAATATCAGATAAAGAAGTTATGTCTTACTATAACGTTGCATCTGTATTGTTGATCCTCATTCAGTCATCACGACCCTCCTTCCTTCCCCCTCCTGTGGCTTTTAGTGGATTTCACCATCTGGTTCTTTTAGGTCATTTGACCAGAGGTAGCCTCTACCTTCTTTTGACTTGCAAACTCAATCTGAGGTAACAGGGAGAGGGGAATTCTGGGTAAGAGATTCTTAGATCGAGAATTTGTGGCTGATGCGAGCTTGGAAGATGGCCGGCTCAGTTCCGAGGTCAGAAGTGATACCCATATGTAATGACTGAAGGATCAATAATACAGATGGAACGTTATGGTAAGACATAACTTATTTTTCTAAGATACAGTGGTCTGAGCTCTTAAAAGGGATCTCAACCTTCCTTCTCATTCATTCCAGGTAGCAAGCAGAACTCATTAACTTAATATGCTTTTGTTTTCTAGTTCCAAGTGTTCTTTCCTTGAAAAGTACATTTCTTGAATTAAGACAGTCACTAGGTATATAGATCTAATAAAATGGAATATATATTTTTTCCTTTTGACAGGCTAGGTATGAGCATTTATATTCCAGCTAAATAACGTATCTATTTATGTATATTTACATCTACACTGATGTATGCATATTCTATTGCTGATTCCCCTGGTAAAGTAAATATCATGCTTCCAAAGGGCAGCAATAACACCTCTAGTCAGGTGAAGGCAGTGCTGACCTTCACCATCGGAATGGGAAAGAACACAGGAATAGTCTTTCTTTATACTGCCCTCTTACATGACCTTCCTGTAATCCCACCTATCCAAGCTACTTGAATAGTTTAACTCAATATGGGCTTGGGATGGCAATAAACCAAAACAGTGCACCCCCATGTCTCAGATTTAAAAGGTGTAAGAATAAATGGGCCATGATTAAAAGGATAGCTTCTTTGAAATTTGGGAAATGGAGATAAGAAATGATGTTTAACACCCTCAATGAGTTTTCCTGTTTCTTATTGCTTTTTGAAAACATCAGCAGAAGCATTACCAAACAACAAGTCCTTGTCATGAGAAGTATTTAATAATTAGGCTTTGACATCCTTTGGGAAGGACTATGATTGTATCCAAACATGTCTTATAACAGTACCAGCTGCAGATGCTTTAGAGACAGCATCCACAGCAATGTAGCCACATTTAATTGTGTTTATCTACCTAAGAGGCTGAGATAAGCATGTCCATAACATTATATTTCAAGTCAGAATTCAACAGAATAGTCAGGGTTTGTCTCATTTTGCTCAAAATAGATAAAAGGAACATTTCACAATTAATGGCTGTAAAAGCTAAGTTAGCAGAGGTGTACACCTTTTTGCTGTACTTATCCAGATCTCTGTTGTTTTTAATCACTGGGGATTGGACTAGATTAGGGAAAGGTTCTAGTACCTTTTTCAGCATCTAAAGAAATGACAGCAGGGTAAACAAAGTGATTTTTATAAAGATACTTATGCATGACAGGAACCCTATAAACCTGTCTGGCTTCTTAAAAGGTGAAAGCTGATAGTCTGGGGACATTGAAAAGGCATCATCTAGAGTCCTTAGAACAGGAGATATTGTAACAGGCTTATGGGTATCCATATTCAACAATGCACTATACCTTTTCTTGGAACCAGAGGCTTCTTTACCCTGTCACTTGAACAAAAAATCCTTACATTTTATCACTAGCTTCAAAAAGCAATTTCCTCATTGGGGGGCATAGAGGATATTGTGTCCTCTGACTCAGATTCACATCTAGTGGGTGAAGGGATCTGAGAGTCATTATGAAGCTCCTCATGGACATTATTTATTTATTTATTTATGTTTACCATGGTTCATAGGTTGGTACTAGACTATCGGCCCTAGGGCCTATACAAGCCTAGCCATAACAATTCCCTGGCTATTTCTTCCCACAATATTTACTTCCCTGGACCCCTGTCTAGCAGGGCAACTGACATGATCCCCAGGGTGAATTTCCTATCTCCCATCCAATCGTCAAGGTTCCTTTTGAAGAGGACCAAAGAGGTGCTCTGCTTGACATGTATGGGCAGTCTATTCCAGAGTCTGGGGAGTCTCTGGGTCAGGAACCTATCCCTCCAGCATGTTTTGTTCATTGTGATGACAAGGTTTAGATCCCTGAAGCAGGTGGCTCTGAGGGATTGGGATTTCTTTAAGTGTAGCATGTCCAATAGCTCTGGGTTTGACATGGCCTTGTATGTTAAGCAGAGATCACCTCTGAGTAGACAATATGCGACAGAGAATAGCTGGAGTTTTTTTTTAGATGGTGAGCATAGGGCATCTGCTTTAGGCCTGTGATTCTTTTAGTGAGGTATTTCTGCAGCCTTTCCAGTTGTTGCAGATGTCTTGAGGGGTACATACCAAATGGGGTTTTGTATTCTATAATGGGTCTAATGAGGGATGACTACAGTGGGACAATGACCTTCTTTTTTCTGGATGAAAAGCCCTTACTGATGAGGTGTACCACATAGAAGGATTTCCTGACTGTTGCGGCGATCTGTTTATCAAAGGTGAGACCACTGTCCACCTGTGTCCCTAAGTCTCTTATCACACTTTCAGTGTTTAGTGTACTGCCACCTATGTGGTAATTCATGGGTACGTGTTTTTTCCCATGGGGATAACTATACATTTCTTGGCATTGAGCTTGAGCCCATGGCTCTGACACCAAGCATCTGTTTCTGTAAGGCCCTTTTGTAGAATATCCACATAATTTGGGGATTCAACAATGGCTCCGAGTTTGCAGTCATCTGCGAAATTTGTTAGCCAGAGTCCCTTAATGTTGGCCTGTACTTCAGAGAAGTAGATGCCTAACAAGAGCGGTCTCAGTACTGAACCCTGAGGCACTCCACTTGTCATTTGTATGGAGCTAGATTTGGAGTCGGCTACATTTACAGTGTGCGTTCTGTCAGTAAGCCAGTCATGGCAACCCATCAAGTGACGTAGCGTTTAATGCCCAGCTTAGTAAGATTATCTGTGATTCCAGAGTGGGGATGGTGTCGAAGGCCTTGGCGAGGTCCAGATAGGCTGTGTGGACCACCTTACCCTTGTCCACAGCTCTGGAGACTGATTCCAAGAAGTCAATCAGGTTCAGGAGACAAGATCGGCCCTTCATGAACCCAAACTGGGTGGGGTCCAGTGTTTGAAGGTTGCCAATGTCTTTCTTTATAAGTTCCATGATAATATGTTCCATGGCCTTGCAGATCAGGCTCGTCAGACTGATGGGGCGATAGTTCTCAGGATCCAAGGTGGATCCCTCCTTGTGGAGTGGGATAACTGTAGCTGTATGCCACTCAGTGGGCACAATGCCTGAGGTGAGGCTATGATTAAACATGACACTTAGGTGAGGTGCCAGTTCATTTGGTAGTTCATGTAGTACACAGCCCAGGATGTCGTCTGTTCCCATGGATGCTGTATTCTTAGCTATGGAGAGTGCGTTTTTTACCTGTGTGGCCATTATTACCAGAATTTGGCAATCTTTTGGTATTGAGATGGGCCCTTTTGGAGGTGAGAGGGGGGTGAAGTTGGCACTGAATCGATCTGCCAGGATATTGGTAATATCCTTAGGATCGGTATATTTAATGCCATTCTATTGTAGCTCAGAGCAGATCTGAGCATTGACATTTAGATTCTTGACATAGCTATAGAATGCCTTGAGGTTGTCTTTGGAATCTTGGCAATTTTATTTTCATAACTAGCTTTGGAGGATTTTATGAGGGATATCAGCTTCTTAATGAGGCTGGTAAGGGAGTTTTTGCATCCTGGGATTTTCCTCTTTTCTGCAGCAATTTCTTCCTTTTGTTGTAAAGTTTGTTTTTGGCAGGGGACCACCAGATTGGCTATGTGTAGTTTTTTTAGCATATCCTTGTATCTGTAGTTGGATGGCAGTGAAGTGATGTCAGTGGACCATTTGCAGGCACAGACTGGCTGAATAGAATCACTTAAGAAATTAACAAAACATATTTACAGATACAAGTATATGCTAAAAACATACACATATTTACATATGCAAGAATATGCTACAGCATTTAGCTCAAGCAGCAGTTTACAATATCAAAACATGGATGGAAAATGGAGTTATGCTTAGCAGAGCTTTTTGGAAAAGATGTAGCCGTAATGACAGAGATTGTTATGCTACAGAGATAGCAGTAGATCATTTTATAGAAAGATAGGAAGACATTAAAAGCGGCAAGTGAGAATAGTTGCGGAAAGGATACCAGGTCCATGGGGCAAAGATAGTGAAATGGTGAGAGAAGCATCTGAGGAATCTGAAAATTCCTCCTCCTCCTCCTCTAAAGAAGAGGGAGCTCTTTTTTTCTTTTAACAGGGGAGAGGAGAAGGAAGTGGTTGCAGGCAAAGACTAAAATGACTGAATTGTTTTAAACAGGCACTGAGCAAAGTTGAACCAATCTTCTATGTTGCTTTTCTGACTGGACAGGGTAGGGGTGGAGAGATGTGTTTAGTTTTCAGAGTATGTTTCCTATGGGGTATCCATATGTCTGGTCTTTGTAGTGGAGGTAATAGGTCTGATCACCATACGTTTATTTATTGTATTTTACATTTGTTTACCAGGCTAGTCCAACTCAATATATTAACATTTTTAGCAGAGGCCCGGGGAGAAAAGCTCCGAACAGTGACATACAAAAAAAAATGATTATGCACAAATATGGAAAAAAAAATTCTGTTCTTTTTTACCAGAAATGGGAGCTCTGCTGAAGAGAAAGATGATGCTATAGCCCATGCACCAAGTCTTCAAGATTTTTTTTTTTTTTCTGATGAGTAAGGGCAAAGGGAGTTAAGTCTACCTCTTATGGTCTGTGTAGTAAACATCTGAGAAATAGTACATTATTTAACATCATGTTCAGCCTCTAAGCAAAGAAAACAATTGGAGTGGGAGTTGTTGTATGGTATTTGAAATGCCATTATCCCACTCCGTGCTTGTTTAAATGTATTCAATACTTTCAACAGTCACGCTTTTCTTTTCTGAAAGACATAAGAAACTTTGTTTGAAATAGTTTTAAAGAAATAGGTAGGGTTCCAAACTGGGTAATGCATGTATAAATAAATCATTTTTACTTTGGAGAACCTGGCTGTTTTTGAGTCATTTTGTCTTGGTAGATTTATCTTTTGGACTTTTATTACTGGATAGGTTGGTACTTGTGTTCTTTTTGTGGGTAATTATCTACCTGAACACTTTATTCTGAAGCTAACCACATGGATAACTAGACACAACATTGATGAGAGTCTGCATATGCAAACTAGTGGCAAGACAGTTCTGAGTTCTGACACATCCATACATCCCTCTTTTACTGGCACGTCTGCTTATGCTAAGGACAGATGTATGGTGAGGGAAGAAAGTGCCTGAAGCTTTGTAGTTTGGCTGGTTATACCTCTTATATAAAGATTAATGCTGTAATGATCTTAAGAAGAATGCCAACTGGTACCTTCACACTTCCCTCATAAACAGTACTCCCCCTATGCTCAGCCATGTAATCGACAATATTGGTAACTAAAGCAAAAAATATGACACTCATTTGATAGCCTTGACAAACTCTCTCTTCACTCATCATCTGTTGTCCCATATCTATTATCTAATACTCTGACTGATGTATGAGCATAAATTCCTTTGAACAATAATAAATTCCTTTCAACAATGAACCCATCTTTTCTCCTAAGCCATATACATAGAGCAGACTACATCTGCTCATGTAAAATATTATCAAAACCTTTACAAATATCACACCATGCCACTCTACGTATAATATCACCATGGTAAATATTATCAACAGCATCCTTATTTACCAACAATAAGTCTTTGACATTCTTACCTTTTATCCCATCCACCTGTTCAGATAACACTTCAGGGACGTGTGTCTGATATTAGACAGGATCCTTCCTGCCACCTATCTATAAACCATTTCTATCTCTTTTTGTAGCTTCTGTGCCAACTTCCTCTGCCTGGTCAGTATTTCAGTATCTATTTATGAATATTGCTGCCTTGCAACCCCTACTGTTATTTTGAATGGATGCATTAGGACTATGCTTTTCTCGTTCATAGGAAGTGTATCAGCCTGTCACACTATGTCAAGAGAGTCTCCCTTTCACAGTTTATGTAGTGCTTTAAAATGGGACAAATATTTTCCTGATATTATATCATGAGTCAAATGAAGAGCTGCAGACATGGAATGTAGCAATTTTCCTAGAACTGTTAGAATTTCTACATGTGTAAGGGGATGTTCATTTGTGTAGTTAGCAATTCTTATTAATTCCACTTTTGGTTATTACTAGTCCCATGTTTATGCACTAATGGACCTATGACAAAGGAAGTCATGCTTCTAGAATCTAGCTGGCCTTGGACCTCTCCCCATCTAAAAAGACAGCACCTTTTATGAGCTTTGTTTTAATACATCAGCATAGGGCAGATTCAGTTATTCTATCTGTAGTCTTGTCACATTCCACAGGGCCATTATTTAAAGCATGCATGCCTATTTTTACAATTCTATTAGTGCCATTTTCTTCAATAACAAATTTTGTGTTAGTTTCTGTTTCATAGAACAAGGTACATTTTTTATTTTTTTTTCCATAGAAACAGGCAATTCTTGTCTAAACATTTTTCCATTCCAGTCGTAAGAGGAGGCTTAGTATGTATGTATGGATCCACTTAATATTGTTGACTTTGTCATCAGTTGATGTTTGCTTAGTCAACAACATTTAGTCAACTACGCAGATGGCTGACAGTACAATCTCAGAATTAGTATACACAATTAACAGGGGTGTGGGAGACCCCAGCCCCACAAATAGGGGGGTGCAGGGGAGCTTGCTGCCTGCAAAAAATATCATTTTATTATATTTATTTAATGGAAGTTTTGCATGCGACAATATTTTTGCTTGGGGCATGCATTGTAGTTTGTTAACTTTGCAAAGTACATGTTTTATGGTTGCCATTGTGAGCATCGACATTTGGCTGCTTCATTTAAATTCAGTATACCTGTCTCTGTAGATACACACACACACATTTTATTAAGTCTAAGGTAAGATTTGAAGCATTTTATAGAACTGTATTTGCTAAGTAATGCTTCTTTGGTGGTCCAGCTGTGTGTTCAGAAAGATGCATATTTACATTTCCATCCATCCATCTTCTACCCATTTTCCCATTTTGCACATGGGACTGGGGTGTCACTTCAGCAGTGACAATCCTCTTGAGCCAAGGTTTACACTGCCAGGTAACTAGCCTGCCGCTGTAGTTCATTCACATCACTCAGTCACACACACACACACTGTCATCTATAGCCAGTTAAGAGTATCCATTCCATCTACTGCATGTCTTTGGAATGTGGGAGGAAACTGGAGCACCCAGAGGAAACCAGAATGTCTGCAGGGAGGACATGCAGACTCTGCACAGAAGGCACCCCAGTCAAGAATTGAACCGGAGAACCTCTTGCTGTGAAGCAACAACACTAACTGCTGCACTACTGCAGCCACCCATTAGCAATGTAAAATGAACTGGTATTTGTCAAGGTGATGCTAACTTGTTAACAGTAGAATTTACTGAGTGGGAGGGTAGTATTAGGTTGGCAGAGTTAAAGAGCAGTCTTGCGTTTAGGGAGCAATTACGGAAATTAGTTTTATGGAGTGTGACAGAAGTCTAATGGTTAGGGAATAGCAGAGGAATGTTACAGTTAGGGAGCAGGAGATGAGTCATAGGATTAGGGAGCAAGCAAGGGAGTTAAGGGTTAGGGAGTGACAGGAGAGTCTTAGAGTTAAGAAATGATCAGAAAATTTAAGTTTCAGAAGTAGGAAGAGAATTTTAGGGTAAGGCTACAATTCAAGAATCTAGGTTCAGGGAGTGGGAGGGGATTCCTAGGGTTAGGGAACAAACAGGGAATTTAAATGTAGGGAGTGGTAGGTGAGTTTTAGGATTAGAGTCAGCACTCTGGAAGAGCTATGTAGTGTAGTGTAGTAGGGCTGGTTTGGGAAGCGTTATGTAAGTTGGGAGGATTGGGCTAATTGGAGATTAGTTATCTGGGATTTTAGGTTCTTCAATGGATTTTTTTTTTTTTGCTTTCACTAGGCTGGGATTTAGTGACATCCTCTTTAATGTAAAATGTAAGTATTCAGATAATCCAAAAGGACCCAACAACAGAGGAGGCGGATACCAGATAAAACGCTGCTTCCAAACGTACGTACCACATTGAAAACAAACTGTGTTTAGTAACCAGTCACACAATAGTTAATCTCCGACTTCCAACTTCCAATAACTTCCAATAAAAATCTCGTTAACGAAGATAAGAAACTCAGTTCATAGAAAACTGTAAACTTTATTTCGTAAGCGCTTTCACTGCCATAGCCGCTTCATCAGACGTTGTAACAAACAGGAAATAACATCATCGACAAATATATGTAGAATATCCTGCTAAAAAGTTTTAAAGTGGTAAACATATGCAAAGTTTTAGAGATGGAAATTAATATATGTAACAGAGCATAAAGACGCTTACTGTATATTAATCATTAAAATGTGTATAGATATATATAAATATATACATGATATATAAATGCATCAGATGTATGTTTGATTAAAATGAATTAAAACCATCTGTCAAAATACATATTGGACTGACCTTTCAAGTTAAAACAACAGCAGAAATTGAATACATCATATATTAACTAGTTAATATTTATCTAAAAGATTTTATAAAAACTTTTCATAAACCAGTATATCACCATGTATCTAAAACATGGCATATTAATATAATAAATATAACGTCCTGATAACACATCAAAGGTAGAATAGTGTATAAGATGTCAGGCCATTATAGTTTAACATCAGCACAACATCTTATACACTATTCTACCTTCGATGTGTTATCAGGACGTTATATTTATTATATTAATATGCCATGTCTATACATATTTTAATGATTAATATACAGTAAGCGTCTTTATGGAAGATATTGGAAGTTGGAAGTCGGAGATCAACTACTGTGTGACTGGTTACTAAACGCAGTTTGTTTTCAACGTGGTACGTACGTTTGGAAGCAGCGTTTTATCTGGTATCCGCCTCCTCTGTTGTTGGGTCCTTTTGGATTATCTGAAACATTTGCATCTTTTTCGCTGGGGTACTTGGTTTTTCGTAAAATGTAAGTAGTTTTCATTTTCATGAGATAGACTCCCTCCCCCCCTCTGTATACACACACACACACACACTCACATATATATATATATATATATATATATATATATATATATATATATATATATATATATGCATGATGTATGTATGGCTGTGTGTGTGTGTGTGTGTGTATACATATATATACATATATATATATATATATATATATATATATATATATATATATATATATATATATATATATAGGTATGGGTACTGGACATTGTATTGAATGTATAGTGTCCTGCTGACACACAGTAGGTGAACATCAAATGGTCAGCACAAGCAGGGGACTGACATGCTGTGCGAGTTCGACAGTCCCCGGGTGGAGGAATATTTTCTTTCCCTGGGGAATGTGCGATCTTTTAATTAGTATATAGAATTAGCAGGGGGTATAGGGGGCACAGTCCACCCTGCAAAAACACTTGGCATTTGTTTACTTCACTCTGGGGTAGTCTCCAGAGCATGTGAAGAATGCATCGTCCTTACTGTGTTCGACACTGGATGTCAGTATATAGTGTTATAACACATGTATATATATATATATATATATATATATATATATATATATATATATATATATATATTGAGAGAGAGAGATTGAGAGAGAGTCCAGTATACTCTGTCAAATGCACAGTTCAGGAACAATGAATATTCCTTTTCAGTGTGGGATGTGCTTGTGTGGATGATAAGTTGGTTTTGTAATATATAGCTACATATATGGGCTCTATATCTGAAGTTCAAGAAGTGAAAATGCAAGACCTGGCAGTGTGAAAAATAAACTGTGATTCAACCAGAGTAACAACAAATTGTAAAACTTGTTTATACATCTCAAGCATTTTCCTACTTCCTCAGATCATTTGCAGCTTAGCGTATAGGAATACTGTCATAAGAATACACATACTCTTATTAACATTTATGTATTTCTGCATTTCCAAGAATTTCACTTGCTGTCCTTAAATGTTCAGTAGACAGACAGACAGACACACACACACACACACACACACACACACACACACACACACACACACACACACAGTACATGTGTAGGTGTGTCTGTGTGTGACAGAGAGACGGAGAGACAGACACATGCTTCTGGTGTTTTCGTGCGTGTGTGTGTGTGTGTGTGTGTGTGTGTGTGTGTGTGTGTGTGTGTGTGTGTGTGTGAGTGTAGGGGGTGTTAAAGATATGTTATCATTCAGTGAATTTGTCTTCAATGCAGTGTGAACCTTAGCTCTAGATGATTGTTACTGTTAAAGTGACACCCTGACCCTATGTGCAAAAATAGGTAAAAGGGGTTGTGGATGGAGGGATGGACAGCCCATTTGGTCAAGGCCCATAATACTAAATTAAATTAGCTGCCCTGGATGAAGACAGGACCAATCTTTTCACAATTGAAACCTCCTTAACATAGCTTTCAGACAAGTTTGAAAATTTTGATGAAATTGTCACAGAAGTCAAACTTGCTGAATCAACAGATGTTATGTGAATATATATTTGTTGCTGCATAGCTGTTTAGTTGAATATAACTCTTTGTGACCTCAAGGACGTAAGCACTGCAGGCCTGTCTGTCAAGATCTACTTATCTAACTTCTTGCAAATTCAGGCTTATTACTTCAAAAATGCTGCCCATCCACTTTAGCCTCTTTCACCCACTTTTGCCTTCGATGTTTCCATCATCAATATCTTTAGTAGTGAATCCTGTCTTTGCATTTTGTGACTGAAGTATCTGAGTTTTAGTTTAACTATCAGACCTTCCAGTTTTATTTCCTTTAGTATTGATTGGTTTGATCTTCCTGCACTCCATGGAATTCTCAGAAATGTTCTCCAACACCCCTGTTGTCCAGTTCTCCTAGTCATATGCTCCTACTGGGAAAACCACAGATTTGACTATACATACTTTTGTTGACAATGTGCTGTCACAATTCTTTAAAATCTTATTACAATTTTCCATAGCTTTCCTTCCAAAAAGGAAGTGTCATTTAATTTTATGTCTGTAGTCAACATCTGCAATGGTCTTGGAGCCCAGGAAAATAAAATGAGCCATTTCCTTCACTTCTTCCACATCTATTTTTGAAGAATTGATATGGCTAGATGACTTAATTTTAGTTTCTTTGATGTTGATCAACAGTGCAACTTTTGTATTTTCTACTTTCACTTTTCTTAACAGTTTTTACGCAATTTCAGCCATTAGTATGGAATGATCTGCATATCTGAGGTTGTTAGTATTTCTCCTACCACTTCTGTATCTGTGAATATATATATATAAATAATCCTGCTAGTTATACACTTTGTGTGCAGTCCTGACTGCTGTGTGAGACATAAAACCAAAGCATATTGTTGTCAAGACTGTGGCCAGTCAACATTACATAAAAATCCCTTTTAGAGACTGCTGATAATATTTCTGAAGGACAGCAGTTCACCATGGCTGCTCCCTGCTCCTTAGTCATGGCATTGGGCATTATAAGGTTTCGTCCTCCATTGTTGTGGCTGTTGACTGCGGTACATTAATATAATATGCTGATGTGTTTGCAGCAAGTGCCACTACTGGCTAGAGGGCAGCTTCTTTGCTGCTGAAGGTGGGATGTCTGTCTGTGGTTGTAGTTTAAAGATGTTTTTTTTTATTTCAGTGTGGATGGATTGCTCATTTTTGGTAGCTTGACAACAATTCACTAAGGAAGGAAAAATCCAGATTACTCCACTGGACCTGCCTTTACACAGGTGGAGTGGTGTTAATGAATCATGTATAGCCTGGGAGGAGGGGGGGCATGTGCACTCGGCATGGAGGACCGTGGTTGTAGAATGGGATAAGACTAGGTACAGGGTCTTAGACTTGCCCAATGGTGTATCTTTTTCTATGAATTTTACAGGATTCTGGTATGCTGTTCTGTGGCATAACAGCCCAACTGCATGATACACAATTTTATGAATGACACTGTTGTATCTTTTTGGCTTTTCCCGGTTAGGGGTCGCCACCGCGGAACTCCGGTCCGCTAATGATTGGCAGTAGGTTTTTACGTACCGAGTTGCCAGCCCTGACGTACAACCTTCAACAAAGGTACACCCATTCACGCATGCCTCCACACAGAAGACGATTTAGCTGAGAATCTAACAGGACAACGTCTTACTGTGAGGCGACAACGAATGACACTCAGGTTCTGTAAAGAAATAGATAACTTCATTGTAAACTGTGAGCAATAAATAGATTCCAGAATTTAGTCTGGGCAATGGAAACATTACAGAAAAGCCTAATAGCTAAAAAACAGGCTAAATAAAAACAGTTTTATATTTGTTTTCAAAATGTAGGAATGGGGTTTTTCTAGATTTCAGATTAGCAATGTCATTGTGAGTATCAAGTGATAGTAATGCAATTGCTGGCTCAGAGATTCAATACTACGAAGTAAACAAGGTTTAAATTATACAGTGGCAATGCAAATAAAAAATATCTTATTTTCTACTGTGTGTGTGTGTGTGTGTGTGTGTGTGTGTGTGTGTGTGTGTGTGTGTGTGTGTGTGTGTGTGTGTGTGTGTGTGGGGGTTTGAGCATGGGCATCTGTGAATAAAGTGTTAATAAAGACAGAAAGAAGGCAAAACAAAGACTGTCAGTGAGTATTTCAGACAGAGTCAGCGAATGATATTTTATAGTGCCTTCAAACTGCATTGTTTTTTTTTTCTGATGGCAAAATATGCCTCTTTGTCATTAACAGATTGTTTTATTTTATTTAATAACAGTTTCAGACTACAGTACAAAAAGATGCAGCTCCTCCTGAAAATGAGAATAGCAACAGACAAAAAATATTAAATCATACATTTCTGCAATCTCTGTTTCCTTTCTGGAATATGGATGCAACTGTAGAAGAAACGGAAAAAATACTACAGCAAATACGTGATGTGAGGGAAAAGAGTTATAATTATGAAATGAGAAGTGAGCTGAAGAGACTGAAGACATTTGGTGCTATAGAACCACTTTCCACTTATGCACCTGAAGAAATGGCTGAAGCTGGGTTCTACAGCACAGGTTTAGATAACAGCTATCAGTGTTTTTGTTGTGGGGTGATCCTAAACACGACAAGTTTGTCAGTTCCACCATTTGCTAAACATAAAGAAGCTCAGCCTGATTGTCATTTTGTTCAAGGGAAAGATGCTGGCAATATCTTCAAGTATGACGTACGAGTTCAATTACCAGAAATAATTGTTTCTGAAAATCTCAATAAGTATAAACATGAGGAGGTGAGAGTGGAATCCTTTCAGAAGTGGCCCTTATATGCCAAGACAGATCCTATTCTACTTGCTGCTGCTGGGTTCTTCTTTACAGGTGAACTGATCTTTTTCTTGTATCTACTTTATTTGTGTTCAAGTTGTCAAAACACAGAGGTAAAAGTATAATGTTTTTAAAATATGAAATAATAGAAATTATTTTTTACACAGTCAAAGTACATAATATCTGAGAGGTTTTATAATACAGTTTCAGAAAATTATATCTTGTTTCTTTGACAAACACATGGATGCTGTATACAATGCTGAACTTCTAAGTGTGAATAGTAATCACCAGTTTCCCTGTTTTATGTTTAATTTTGTTTATTTATTTATTTAATGGATATACATGTGTTGAATGACCTTGGTGTAGATCAGTGTGTATCTTGAACCTAGTCAGCCACTGTAGCTTCATAGCACATGCATATAAGTTACTGAGTACGTGCAAGATCAGTACTATTTATCTGATATTGTTAATCCTCATTCATTCCTTACGTATGGGCATCGGTTCCGACCTCGGAACTGAGCCGGCCATCTTCCAAGCTCGCGTCAGCTACAAACTTTCGAGCTAAAACTCTTACCCAGAATTCCCCTCTGTTATCTCAGATTTCGTTTGCCCTGTCACCATTCGGTCGTGTCAAGCTGCTTCTCTTGAGCTAAGTATAGATATTTGTTGTCAGACTAGTCTAATATAACCTTTTCTATCAGAAAAGTTTCTAATTTGTTGTCTCTTACCCTATCGCATTTAGCGACTATATTTTCTTGAGTTTCCTTCTCTTTACTTTTTACCGTGAGGTATTTCTCCCTTAGCGTCATTGGTAAACCCTTCTTTTTCTTCGTTACCTTCGGGTATTCTTTCGTACCATTGCTGGTACCCTTTCTTCTATCTCCTTTTCTATCATGGCAGATAAAAAAGGTAGTCCAGGTTTTAAAAGGTGTTCTGACTGTGGACACAAATTACCTACATCAGATGCACACTCTTTGTGTGTTTATTGCTTGGGTGCATCTCACTTATCTGTTGACCCGCCCTGTGGTATTTGTAAAAATGTTTCCAATAGAACTTTGATTAAAAGGAAAAATAAGTTGTTGCTGAAGGGGCTTCTAAAATCTCCCTTTTCAGAGGCTATTTCTGGGTCGGAGGCTTCAACCCCTCCTAGAGCCCACAAGAAAAATTTGGATGATCCTACTAAGGCGAAGTCTTTGCTTTCGCCCCTGGCTGGGGACTCCTGCCAACCAAGACCTAAGAAGGCTAAAGTTTCTGCTTCGGAGCTCACTCTGTCGGCCCCAGCACTTTCGGTGTCTAGACCTATGGCACCGAGGCCTTCGGCGCCATCAGTGATCTCGGCTCCGTCTACTGTAGCCTTTACTATATCGGTACTGAGGGGCTCCTCGGTTCAGACCACTGAGACTATTACATCCGCACCGACTGCTCAGTCAGTGCAAACCCTGACCACGTCGGCTCCGACATCTTGCTCAGAACCGATGCCTCAGTTATCGGCATCAATTTTGTCGGTTCCAGCTTCGGTACCGACAACCACTTCGGCACCGATCCTTTTGTCGGTCCAGAACGTGACCTCGGCACCAATGATTTCCTCGGTGCAGACACCCGTTGTCCAGTCTCTGTCGACACCGTTGTTCTCAGTGTGGACTCCTGAGGTGGGCACCGAGCTTGTCTCTTCTGTGGGCAGACCTGTTTCTCCCGCAATCTCTGTGAGGTCCACTAGAAGCCTTTCCGAACACGACGTGTTGCATCTTGTGGATTAAGTACTTCTGGCCAGAGGTATCCCGCCCCCCCAGGACCTATCCTTCCTTGGGAGGTGATCACCCATCACCAAAGACCCCTTCTTATTCTCCTCCTTCATTGCCTTTGAAGTCCATTGATATAGCACAGACTTCCCCCTCTACAGTTCCCTTTATGGATCTCACTAAGGAACCGCAGTTGCCTTCGTGGCAGGAGAGTTTTGCTATGACCCAGGATGACAATTGTGACACGAGTAACTTGTTTCACAGCCATCCGAGGACTCTGGGTTGGCAGGCTGAGCCACTTAGCAGATGGGTGACCCCTGTCCTGGACACTCACCCCTCTTCAGGTGGGCCAACCTTCCAACTGATGGAGAAGGCTCTGGCTTCTGCTGGTGATACTGTGCTGTCTATCTCCTCACCCTCCTCTGGACCTCTGCGTTTACAAGTCACACCTAGCGGACACTGGGAGCAAGGGCCTCAGGACATATTCCCACAGGATACCCCCTTTCCATTGTCTTCCCCAGCTTCCCCCTCTGAGAAAGTTCACTGGAAAAGTTTGTGCAAGAGGAAGCACATGGACTCCACAGGAAAGTCCCTCACTGAAGACACAGACTTTGATGAGGGGAAAGGATCCCCTCGGTCACCCTCTGAGGTATCCTTTGGTGATATCCTTGAAATCCTTAAACAGAGAGGTGACTGGCAGCCCTCTAATCCGACCTCTGAGGAGTCTGTGTTCCTGCAGGCTTTTGGCGCCCGGCCCCCTACCTCCTGGGTTACTCCACCTGCCGATGAACTTGTCCGGCTCATCGTGCAGCGTGCATGGAAGGCTCCTGACACCATCAAAACTATTCCCCAGAGGCCAGATAAGATTTTGTCCCCTCCTGCTACGGATCCCCATTGGTCTGAAGGTCTAACTGTGGATGCTCTGGTGGTGGCGGCCACAAACAAAAAGGATCTGGCAGAAGAAGAAAGCCAGACTGTCCACCCACCCAACAAAGAGTCTCGGGCCCTGGACAGGATAGTGAAGTGCACCTTTGCATCAGTGACCTTTGCTATCAGGTCCCTGAATTATATGGCACACTTTACCAGGCTTCAAAGGGATTTAATTTCCGAGCTCTCTGAAACCATAGCTGGTGCTGTGTCTGATAAGGTCCGTGACAAAGTGGCCTCTCAGCTGGCCACCATTGAGTCAATATCTAACTCCTCCATGCGATTGATATCTCACACATCAGAAGGAGCAGCTAGAGCGACGGGTTCAGCTGTGGTCTTGAGATGACAAGCCTGGATGCGCTTGTGCAATTTCGCGGAACCCTTTAAGGCTTCCTTTCTTAATGCTCCCATTGAGTCCTCTTTGTTGTTTGGACCCAAAGTTAAAAGCACACTGGCCAGATGTGAACAGGACGGTAAGACCCTTTCTGCCGTAGGTGTCCGTTATTCTCCCTGTCAACGTGCTTTCTCCCAAAACCAAAAGAGTGGGAAGATATGGTTCAAGAAGTCCCAGGGTCCTTTTCATGACACACAGGCTGAGTTCTCCCCTAGAGGCAGAGGGGGAAACTCACAGGGAAGATGCCCCTTTCAAGGCAGAGAGGATCCATGTAACCAGGGTTTCAGGGACTCTTTCCCTGGCCAATCCTACCAGCGCTCCTGAAGAGCGGCCCAACTCTTTCCTCTGGAGGTGGTTGGGGGTCATTTCTCCTTGTACCCTTCTGCCTGGCTAACCATTACCACCAGTTCTTGGGTACAAAGGATTATAACCAGAGGTTATCATATCCCCTTCGATCTTTGTCCTGTCCCTTCAAAAAACCTTCCTGACGTTCCAACCAGTCAAAGGGAAGAAGCAGCACTAGAGATAGAGAAGCTACTTAGAAAAAGAGTCATCCAAATAGTCCCTTCAGACCAGATGGGATCTGGATTCCACTCAAGACTATTTTTGGTGCCAAAGAAAACTGGGGACTGGAGGCCAGTTTTGGATCTCAGTGTACTGAACAAGTTTGTGAGAGTACAAAAATTCCTGATGGTCATAATACAGTCTATCCCCGCGCTTTTGGAAAAAGATGATTGGATGTTCTCGATAGAGCTTCAAGATGCGTACTACCACATAAAAGTGGACAGGCCATAAAGAAGATTTCTGCACTTACGTGCAGGAGCCAGTCACTACCAGTTCAGAGTACTGTCCTTCGGACTCTCTACAGCCCCCAGAGTGTTCACAAAGTGCATGGCAGTCATCACAGTTCACTTGCGACTACAAGGATTTCAGGTGTTTCCATACCTAGATGACTGGCTCATTTCCGCCCCCACCAGACATCTATTGAAGAAGCCCTGGCATACTCTGTCCTCACTGCACAAAGGCTAGGCATAACCATAAACTGGCAAAAATCCAATCTCACCCCATCTCAGTCCACAGAATTCATAGAGATCATCTTGGATACAAAGAATTGCAGAACATCCATTCCAGAGCACAGAATTCTAAGGATAAAGCAACAACTGATCCCAATCATTTCAAGGGAGAAATCCACAGCTTACTCTCTCCTACAGCTGTTGGGTTCCATGGCGGCCTCCATCACCATTGTTCCCCTGGACAGGTTTCATATGAGGCTTCTACAATGGCTACTGCTCACCCAATGGTATCCTTTTCTGCATCCTCTTTCAGCCAAGATTCGAGTAACCCACAGGTGCGAACAGGATTTAAATTGGTGGATGACCCACAACCCGTCACAATGGTCTTGCCCCTTCTCCCACCAGCAACCCAAGGCTACAGTGACCATGGATGCCTCCCTAATGGGGTGGGGGGGCTATGTCAGGGACAGACAGTCCAAGGCACTTGGTCCAAATTGGAGGCCCGACTGCATATAAATGTTCCAGAGCTGAGGGCGGTGCTTCTGGCGTTGCAAGCATTTCATCCCCTGCTGCCGTCTGGGACGATTGCAATTCAATCAGACAACATGGCGGTGGTCTGGTACATCAGCAAACAAGGTGGAACCAGATCTTACCCCCTTTGTCGAGAGGCCATGAGGATATGGCAATGGGTGAAGGCTACCAACCGTTTTCTTCTAGCAACGCACATTCCCGGGAGTTCAAATGTGATAGCAGACAGACTCAGCAGGTGCATTCTACAACCTCACAAGTGGTCCCTGAATCCCTGGATAGCGGCAGAGATCTTCCACTGCTGGGGCCGTCCTTGCTGCAACCTCTTTGCATCCCCGACCAACTACAAATACAGCAACTACTTCACCCTGATTCCCCCTACGGGACAGTCACCCAGGGATGCTCTAGTCCACGAATGGTCCTCGGGTCTTCTTTATGCATTCCCACCTTTTCCCCCTTATTCCCCAGTTTCTGAAGAAACCCGTCAGTTGAAGAGCAAGGTGTTACTCATAGCACCATATTGGCCTCATCAGATTTGGTTCCCCTTCCTTTGGTCTCACCTGCTAGATCAACCATGGATTCTCTATCCAACCCCAGAGTTGATCTCACATCTGCAGAACCTGATTCATCCCAACTTGGACAGCCTGAAGATCACAGCTTGGTTCCTCCAATTCCCCTTGATTGCCAGGCAGAACGATCTTTCTTTACCAGTACGGGACATTCTTATTGCATTTCATAAGTCTTCCACTAGAATTGCTTATCTAAGCAAGTGGAAAAGATTTACCTGTTGGCTGAAAGGAAAACAAGTAGATCCCTTCTCAGCACTGGTGTCGATTATACTAGAGTATCTGGCCGACCTGTTTCAATCGGGTCTATCAGCCTCTACCATTAGAGTTCATTTGGCTGCAATATCTAATTTCCATGAGGGTGCCCAAGACTCCTCTCTTATGTCACACAAATTATGCAAGATCTTCATAAAAGGTGTGAATCATTTGAAGCCCGCTTTTAGAGAACCTATTCAACCATGGGACTTGTCATTAGTTCTACAAGCTCTGACAATGCCACCCTTTGAACCAGCTTCTTCTTGTGACCTCAAATATTTGTCATGGAAAACCTTGTTTTTGGTCGCCATTACTTCTGCCAGATGTATCTCTGAGCTTCAAGCTTTATGTATCAAGAGTCCATACTTGATTTTTCATAGGGATAGAGTGTCTTTGAGAACTAATCCTTCATTACTGCCAAAAGTGATCTCTGAAATGTCCATTAATCAAACCATTGAATTGCCAGTTTTTTTTCCCAATCATTCAAACAGAGGAGAGTATTGCCTACATACCCTAGATATTCACAGGCAAATCCGCTTCTGCTTGAACAGGACCAAGTCCTCTCGTAAATCTGACCAGTTATTTTTGGCCTATTCTGAACCTAGATTAGGATCTGCTGTTGTTAAGGTCACATTGACTAGATGGTTGAAAGACTGTGTGACCTTCGTTTATACACAACGTAGTATCCCATTGTCTACTACCATGAAGGCTCATTCTACAATGTCGGTGGCAACTTCTGCTGCCTTCCATGCCAGAGCTTCTTTACATGACATCTGTGCAGCCGCAGCTTGGGCTATGCCTCATACCTTCATCAATCATTACAAATTGGATTTGGCCTCTAGGGGAAGAGCATCTTTTGGTTCTATGGTGCTCAGGAATGTCCTTACATGACAGCCTCCCAGGAATAGAGGTAGCTGGGGACTCTGTCCCATACATAAGGAATGAATGAGGATTAACAATGTCAGATAAAGAAGTTATGTCTTACCATAATGTTCCATCTGTATTGTTGATCCTCATTCAATCATTACGACCCACCCTCCTTCCCCCTCCTGTGGCTTCTAGTGGATTTCACCATCCAATTCTCTTAGGTCATTTGACCAGAGGTAGCCTCTACCTTCTTTTGACTTGCAAACTCAGTCTGAGGTAACAGGGAGAATGGAATTCTGGATAAGAGTTTTAGCTCGAGAGTTTGTAGCTGACGCGAGCTTGGAAGATGGCCAGCTCGGTTCCGAGGTCGGAACCGATACCCATACATAATGACTGAACGAGGATCAACAATACAGATGGAACGTTATGGTAAGACATAACTTCTTTTTGTATAGTCAGCCAGAGTGAGTGCAGGCATGTATGGAGATGCATATGTGAGAGTGCTTGAAGTAACAAGTCAGTCAGTTAGCTTATGAAGTTTGAAGTATATGTTCTAGTTGCAACTCATGATGTGTTTATGTACAATAAAACACTTGAATGCATACCCAGCCTCAGTTCTCATTTGAATATACAAGACAAGCGACATGGTGTCAGAATGGTATCCGAAGTTGAAGCAGCTTACAAACCATGATGCATGAAGTTAGAAGTGGAGAAATATACAGCAGTGAACTCGCAAACAGGTCAGTAGTTATTCAAAGGTACGTAAACTCACTTAAATTATTTTTCAGTCATCGAATATGTGGCAAAGCATTCAAAATGTTCAAAATATTTACCGAGATGAACAAAATGAATGAAATAGCGACATATTGATAAAAGTGTTCAAAATAATTTCCAAAGTGTTTAAAATGTTCAAAAAGGCTAAAACAACTGATTTTTTTTTTTACAACTTATGACTCTTTTGCATTAACTGAAACTCTTTGAAGTATACACAGTGTCCAGAGTGTTTTCAGTGTTTGCAGTGTTAAAATAAAGCCATTTCAGGCAGACAGTTGAACATAATTACAAGCACCTGGTCTATACTTATATTTAAATGAATTTTGTTGGTATGACAGAGGGATTTCGTAAACCTGGACCACGTTATTTGATAATAATAGTGCTGAGAATTGGTGAGTGTTTGAGCAAGACTATGATATTTTCAACATGCATTTTTCTGATAAAGACACACATACAAAAGCATTTATACTCCTCAGTTTAGCTGGCTCAGAAGCCATTGAGAGGGAACATTCATTTATGTATGTACCTGTCGTGTATGCAGGAGAAGGGGAGAACCGCCATATTGTAATACAGACTGAAATGTGGGAAGACCCTGAGTGCTTAAAATGTAAATTTAGAGAAATGTGTAACCCTCAAACGAATATTACAATGGAAAAGCACATATTTTATACAAGAAATCAAAAGCCTGATGAAACAATAGCAGCACAGGACATGCAGAGTCTACACAGAAGGCACTCCCAAGCCAAGCCGAGAATCAAATGGGAGAACCTCTTGCTGTGAGGTAACAGCACTACCGCTGTATCACCGCGGCTGATAGTGTACAATATAAAGTTAAAATGAAAAGGAGATATAGTGTATAATATAAAGTTAAAATTAAAAGGAGATATAAACCAAAGGGTGTGACAGCAAATCTTATTATTAACTGTCGCAATTGTGGAGGCAGTCATGAACCTAAATGAGAAAAGTGCTTATCTTTTGGTCAGCAATGTCACAAATGTAAAAACTGGAATCATTTCAAAAGTCTTTGCAAGTCTAAAGTGGCACAATATTTTATTAAAAAAGAGCATTCGAAGAAGCAAGTAGATCAGATAGACAGCTGTGAGCAAACTTTGTATGTTGATGGTGTCTCTGTGATCAATGAAATTGTTAATACATTAGACTATCAGTTGGCAGTAAAGGGTGAATCAAGTTTCTCACCAGCTTTTACTTTAGTAAACATTTGTGCTGATATAACATTGCACTTGGATCCAGTATCTACTTTAAGCTCTACAGGTTTCCCATTAATTTGTTCAGTACAAAATATTTCACCCTTTACTGCCAACTGAGTTGGTTATGGTGGTGAAGAAATTCATACTGATGGCGCAGTAGTTCTTTCATGCTGTTCTGCTGGAAACAGCTATGACTTGCAGTTTTTATGTAGTCAAAAGACATGTGCAGTCACTGTTAGACCTCAAAGACAGTTTGAGAATGGGACTGATTTCATTTAATAAAGAGGTCCACCATATAAGTATGAACAACAATGATAGTTTTACACAGAATCTTTTAGTGAATATGCTGATATTTTCAAAGACAAGCTTGTCAAACTTCCAGTTACATATTCCATGCAGTTAAACCATGAGTTAAGCCCAGTTGTCAGACCAGCAAGGACAATTCTGGTAGCAATGCAGAGTAAAGTAAAAGCAGAACTAAATAAAATGGTGAATTTAGGTGTCCTTACTCCAGTAGAAGAACCGACTGAATGGGTATCCTCCATGGTCGTAGCTCATAAGAAAAGCTCAGATGAGATTCAAATATGTATTGATCCAAGAGATTTAAACAAAGCACTCAAACATCCTCATCATCCAATGCGTACAGTCCAAATGCCACTATTTTTTCAGTCTTGGTAGATACAGATTTTTGAGAATGCCATTTGGGATAAATTTTGCCAGTGAAGTATTTCAACCTGCAATGGAGCACATTTTTTTCTGGTTATCCATGTACTATCTTAATTAGGGCTGGAAAAGCATACGTAATAGAGTACAGCCAGGGCTAACCCTGTGTATGGATAGTTATGTTGTAGGTTTTTTTGGTCTCAGTGGAAGTGGTACAGAGTAATTTAATTAAGGAAACTTAAATAAAGACCTTATTTATTCAAATTAAAACAAATGTTTGCTAACGCATAAGCACCAATAAATATTCCATGCTCTTTAACTAAACACTGCTTTTTTCAAAATAGATTACAGCATTTCAGAAATGAAAATAGCAAATAAAACAAACAATTCTACGTAAATATTTACTTTGCACTTAAACTGAACTGTGTACTGATACCTTTGTACTTTTCTGATTTTTTCTATGTTTTATCCAAAAAGTTACCTGTTTGCATTTTTAGTTTGTTTCGAGTCCTTAATCTTGTGGCTGAATTTACAGTTGTCGTAAGATTGTGTTTCTACATTCTGCTGCGCTTCTATCTCCACACGTAGAATTACTTGTAAAAGCTAGCTGTTCATGTTTTAAACCAAACTTGGATATGTCTTGTAGTCCCTATCACATCTGTGGCAGAATGGTGAACTACTGCTAGGTTTGTACATTATTTATTCATTTATTTCTGTTTTTTTATCATAAATCATGTTACTGGCAAATTTCTGCATAGTCTGGTACCTTAAAACTTAGTAGAATTACATTTGTAAGAGTATTGTTTTGCTGCTCCCGGATTTATCCATCAGTGTTTTTACAGTTGCTGATATTCTAGTTTTGCTCATACAGTTTTATATTCTGCTTATCATTTTACCTGCTGAAAGTTACATTCCAGTGCTTTTCTGTGCCCCTGTTCCTTGTGCCTGCTGCAACCTCTGCTGAGATATTAAGCTAAAGTTTCTGAAAGAGCACATATACTGGCTTTATTTGATTGGATCCCTCTCTAGCTAGTTTGTTTCTTCTTTGAATTTTTTTTCTAACCATCTCAGCCTTTTCCTGTTGTGCTTTTATCAGGCTGTGGCTGTGGCCTCTGGCCATTACGTTAATCTGATTTCCAAAGTCTCTCCCTCCCCTCTTTCACTGCTATTATCTGTTGTATAAGCTGTTTAAGTGCTCTTCTCACACACTGTTTTGCATAGATCCATGTTACTGAGTGCCCACCTGACAAGCCAGTAGTGTTCATGAGTAAACCTCCTTTACTATTGTCTCCTGCTCATTTTCCCAGAGCTCAGTAAGATTTATTATCCTAGCTTGTGTTCCAGAAGTGTTTTATTGGTATCCAGTACCACCCAGGCAAAGTCAAATACTTCCGATTACTAAAGCGCACTTACTAAAGTTATTTTGACTGATCGCTTCTGCTTCCTGCTTTTATTTCTGCATTTCAATGTATTTTTATTGCACTTCTTCTCACTGTTACTGCCATAATACTGTCTTGAAATCACTTTCAGCAAGGGAGTTTCAGCGAGTTGTTTAATTGGTTTGTGGTAGCATTGCACTTGTGGGTCTTTTCTACTGTGCTTTTACATTATGAGGAATGGGTTTATTCATCTTGTAGCAAGAGGTATTTGTCTGGTCTATATGAACCAGGAAACACTCAAAAGGGTTCAAGCTGTAGTTGTTTTATTGGCCAGAGGGCTCATTCATTAATTTTCTGTTTTTTTTCTGTGTTGCTATAAATTCTGTGCATTTGTGCAAAGCTACTCACAGTGCAGCTGTGGTTAGCAGTGCCCTCTGCAGTAGCAAACATCTAGAAAGCAAATTTACCCTACAGAACAGTCCATAAAACTGTGTCCTTTAAAGCAGTAAATAAAGAGCAAATACCTTGCATGCCGACAAGCTTAGTGCAGCTACTTGGGCATTGAGAGGCAATATCTATAGATTTAGTAGAATTCAGTATTTCTTAAACATTAAAGTTAGTTGAATTTAGTACTGTTTAGCATAATCTGCCCAGATAAAGCAAACTTAGTCTGTACCAACAAAACAGCCTTAATAACCTTCTTACCCCAATACACCATCCCCTTGTAGCTTACCAATCAAAAGTCTGGAAAGCACAGGTATGCAATTTCTTAACTTCTCTACAGCCAGCTTAGTGGATTTGGGCATCTTCAGACAATGTAGCAATTGTCTGATGTTTATGACAACTACTACAACTACTTAATTCTTAAAGAAACAGACACAGTATACGAGAGGTGTAATTATACAATGACACTGGAGACTAAAGACTCGCATAGAAGTACACATCAGGTTGTTGAAACCATATACAACACTCACCTCACATAGCACCCAACACACACATAGACTAATGCATGCTGAGACATCTTCCTAAACAATAAAGATCATCTAGATGGCCCATTGACAAAGCTATGCCTCAACAAGCCCAAAGGCACTCATAACAAACAGCACCTAACACCACACATACAGTCACAATCAGTGGAACCTCAAACAGTCTTCATAGGTGATGCCATTATAAGACTTAGTGATGCCCCTATAACAAGGCTGAATAAGGAAAAAATAGCAGTTAGTTGCTTACCTGGAGCCAGGATCTGCCAAATCACTCATGCACTCAGTTCATTACAAATTAGGTACCAGTATGATTCCATCATAGTCCATGTAGGTGTAAGTGATCTCAGACATACCTCCTTGGACTATATCAAGTGATTAAGGTAATCAACTCACTAAGGAATAGGGAGACCCTACTCTTCCACTTATGAGCTATGCACTTTCTTACAAATATCATTAAAGCACCTAGTAATGCCAGATCTTTCTCTTACCACCTTGTGATATTTTTATCAGTGCTTGATAAAATGGCACATTACCTGGCCATAATTTATCACAGTCTGATTGAATACTCTCATTACATTACACCAGACACCCTACATGACTTGACAATATACAACGATCTTCCAGCAAACCATCACCACACATTCAGTATAACATCCATAATAGTGTGGACAGAGTACAAAGATATTTATGTAGGCAGTATCATCCAAAGAATCAGTATTAAGAAGAAATGGTTGCATATCAACAGCACAAAATAATTATTTTTAACTGGGTTGAGATCAATTGTATGCTTAAATCCCTCTCATGGGGCCTTCTCAGGACAACTGCTTCAACTTGATTAATCATTACTTGAAGAATACATCTTTGACTCACTATATGTCCAGAAGACAGACCAGTATGCATTTCACTGATATATGAATATTCCGCTTTCACATTGACCATGTCTTCATTTTCTAAGATTCAAATACAGTTTTTTCTTATATTTTAGTTCATTCAGATGCTGTTCTTCTTTCGGCTTTTCCCAGTTAGGGGTTGCCACAGTGGAACTCCGGTCTGCTAATGATTGGCAGTAGATTTTTTTTTTACTGGTGCCGAGGTGCCAGCTCGACTCTCAACCTTCAACGAAGGCACGCCCATTCTATTCTTGTCTTTCGAATGCCACTCAACCGCAGGGAGGACATGCAGACTCCACACAGAAGGCGCTCCAGCCGAGAATCGAATGGGAGAACCTCTTGCTGTGAGGCAACAATGCTACCGCTGCACCACCGCAGCTATATATTTTAATTCATTCAGATAATGAAGCTAAATTCCTCTTTGAAATTGTACACATTTTTGATTGTGCCAGATTTAAAGGAACACTACACTTTTGAACTAAAAAATATTTTTTTTGTCTTTGTATCTTTGTTGTATTGAGGCAATGTAATACATCATGTAAACCCTTAAGGCTTTTTCACAAAATGGCTGTTGTGTGGCCTGCCAGATCTTGGTTTCCTGCTTATATTTCTCTTTCTTTGAATCCATTTCAAATCCTGTTTAATGTCATTTTCAACATAAGGAAATGGCCATGTTTTCTCATGGCAGTAAAATCCAGTGGCATTAGTACTACTTCCAGTCATACCGCACACCTTCTGTAACAGAGCCACTTCTAGTTTTCCTTGACTTACTCTCATTTATGTTTTATGAAAGTGTACAATATTCACAGAAGTTATACAGCTCTGGCCAAAGAAAACAGCTAAACTGCCAGATTTTACAATGGTAAGAACTTGTAATCCTTCGTTTATTGTTAAAACCTCACCTGCACTCTTCCTGTGGTGTCAGAATTGTCACTAAAGTGGAGGAACCCTGCTGCATCATGTCTGAGTGGACAACAGCTACTGAAAAGTAAAGGGCAAAAAGTAGTTCTACTATTGCCTAGTGCCTGCATTGGGAAAATGTGTGTGTTTAATCATGATTGTTGTATTAAAAATGTGTTTTATTATTATTTGCAAAAGTATTTCCCTTTTATAATTGCTGTCATGTTCTTTTCTCCATTACAATGCAGCACTGTTCTGAAATTTTACATCAGAATCTATCCATTATTCTCTTCTTCAGTTTATGTTATTTTGAGATTTTTTTTTTCATATTCTGTCTATTCTTTAGTTAATAGTAAAAACTCCTGGACTGCCAGTGTATGGACATTTTCCATGATTGTTCTGCCACTGTCTGATGCAACCACAGGAACAGACTCAAAGGAAGATGGCATAGGATTTACAAAGCAACTGAGCCTTCGGGCCATATCTTTCTTTCTTGCCAGTAACCACCCTCAGGTTTTGCCTCCCATTTCAAAAAGGGCCAGGACAATCATACCAGGGGTGGATTTCTGAACACCCACCCAGCTTCTTTCTAAAGGTGGACTGTATGTCACTCTGCTTGGAGAGGGAGTTTGTTCCAGACAAGGATAGGTACTGCATGACAAATTTATGCCTCTTCTTAGCCTTCTTTATTTGTTGGAATAAATTTACATCTCTAGCCCAAGTGTTAGCTGGACTGTTTGGTTTGTTGAGGTATAAGAGTTCCTGGACTACTGGATCCCTTATAGCCCTATAAGCAAGACAAATGTCTCCCCTAAGGAGTCTATATGAAATTGAGCATAGGGATAAAGCCTCTGATCATTCTTAGCAGCACACGTTTTTTTAGAGTCCTAATCTTTTCTGGGGTTCTTTCCAATTGCTTGCTATGTTTAGTAAGGTACATTACAAAGTGGGCATTGTACTCAGTGATGGGTCTACTATGTTAGTAAGGTACATCATAAAGTTGGCATTGTACTCAGTGATGGGTCTAATCAAAGCACAGTACAAGCAGGTGAGGTTTCTTTTGTTCTGGAAGAAATACCTTACTGTGAGATGTACAAGGTAAAAAAATTCCTAATCACTGTTGTAATGTCGTAGATGTAAGGATTTGTCCACTTATGCATCCAGGTCTCATATTATTTTAATTTTAAAGTGGTTTGTTATTTGTGCTCTAAAATGGAGTGGGGTGCTTATCATGTACTACAATGTTGCACTGTTTTTGCATTGAACTTGAGCTCATTTGAGTCCACCAGTTATTGACAAGTTTAAGCACATGTTGGAGGACTTGTACATTAGTGGTGGACTTGACAACTCTCAGTTACAATCATCTGCAAACTTTGTTAACCAAAGATCCTCATTTCATAGGTGGAGAGCTGGGAAGTAGATGCTGACCCAACACACATCCCTGCAGAATTGCACTGGTCAACTAATACTTTCAGAGGAAACATCTCCTACTCTTACTGTGTGAGTTCTGCCTTTAATCCAGATAGCAATCCATCTAACCACATACTGGTCACCTTGGAGTTCCTTTAACTTTTGTTTGTTTATTTCGGCTTTTCCCGGTTAGGGGTCGCCACAGTGGAACTCCGGTCCGCTAATGATTGGCAGTAGATTTTTACGTACTGGCTTGCCGGGCCTAACACACAACCTTCAACGAAGGAACGCCCATTCATGCATGTCGCTACACAGAAGACACTCTAACTGACAATCGAACGGGCGACGTCTAACTGTGAGGCGACAACGCTACCGCAGTACCACCACCGCAGTGAGTTCCTTTAACTTGATTATTATAATTATATGCAGTATAGTATTAAATGCCTTGGCAAGGTCAAGTTACATCGTGTGAACAGCTTGTTCACAATCTACAACCTGAGTAACCCTCTCAAAGTAATTTATAACTTTCATTAAATAGGATCAGCTCTT
Source organism: Protopterus annectens (assembly GCF_019279795.1). NCBI lineage: Eukaryota > Metazoa > Chordata > Ceratodontiformes > Protopteridae > Protopterus > Protopterus annectens. The sequence goes on along the minus strand of NC_056730.1, from coordinate 407,379,162 downwards.
GACAATTCCAGACTGCTAGGTGTAGAGTCTGAAAAGAGTTTTGATATCATAGTTAATTAGGACAAATATGATATGTTCCATGGATTTGCATATAAGACTCTTTAGGCTGATGGGTCTGTGGTGGAGCCAGCCTTGTGGAGTAGCATCATAGCAGCTGTGTGGCACTCCAATGGGACATAGCCAGTAGCAAGGCTCAGGTTGAAGAGGATGAGGAGTGGATCTGCCAGTGCTTGCTTAGTGCTATCAATTAGACAGTTGGGCACGTTGTCAGGCCCCATGGATGAGGTATTTTTCATTTTTGAGTGTTTCTTCATTACATGCTCCTTCATTACAGTTGGCGGCTTACTTCCATCAGTAATATGAAGGTTTGAATAGATGTCTCTGAAGTGCACTTGCCACTGTATTTATTAACCAGTGTGTTGACAATATTTACAGGATCAGAGTAGTTATTACTATTACAATTAAGCTCAGAGCAATGTTGGGTGTTATTCCTTATTATTCTGACAAAACAAAAGAAGCATTTGTAATTGTTTTTAGCTTATGAAGCTAGCCTGAGTTCATGGGTTGGCTTCATTTTTCTTACGCCCTTTTTAGTTTCATATGTAGCTGTTTGATGTTTTCCTTAAATTGGGGATTATTTGTTCTTCTATATGATTTAGTTTTCCTTTTATTACATAGTTTCTTTCTTTCTTTATGTATGTTTACTGGGTTAGTGCACTGATCAATACTGACCAATTCCAGGCTCATTCTGGATAATTATTGATGCTCAAGGACCACCACACTGGTTTGCTTTTAGACCTGCCCATTTGCTTGGCTCTAATTGGGACAGTTGATTTAATACATTTGTCCAGACGAGAACAGAACATTTATATATAATTCTTTGCAGTATGAACATTATGGATAATAACATCATACTCAAATTTAGAGAGTTCGCGGTGGTGGTGCTACGTTAGCGTTGTCGCCTCACAGTAAGACGCTGTCCGATTCGATTCTCAGCTAGAGCGTCTTCTGCGTGGAGACATGCATGAATGGGCGTACCTTCGTTGAAGGTTGTGCGTCAGGCCTGGCAAGCTGGTACTAAAAATTAACTGCCAATCATTAGCGGACCAGAGTTCCGCTGTGGCGACCCCTAACCGGGAAGAGCTGAAAGAAACAAACAAACTCAAATTTAGAGAGTTCATCATAGAATTGTGGGAAATTTGTACATTTGAATTCCTTGAATTCTGTGACATTAGTTTCTGATAGTGTGATATTCTGATGGAGAAGGTTACTAGTTTGTAATCTGAATTGATTTGACTAGTGAAGGTGGATAACTTTGGGATGCTAAGTTCAAGACCACATCAAGTCTATTAAGTGTGCTCTTTAACAATCTAGTCCCCAGACATTTTGTTTGTTAAATCTAAGATCTTTTGTGAATATCCTGTGTTGGTAGTATATGTCCTCCAGTTAACCACTGGGTATTTAAATTCACATGGGATAACAGCATTCCTACTCATGAGGAGTTCATCCAGTTATTTAGGAATGTTGTGTTATATTCTATGAGCCAATAGCTGATCTTATTTATCATGATTTGAAACTCTTGCAGGTTTCTAGGTATCTCCCTTGAGGTAATGTGGTCTCTAACAAATCCAGACATACTTCAAAAGTTCCCATATGGTCTAAATGGGTGCTAAGCATAAAATCAAGGTTTTGATGGAGTGCTCTTTGGACACTTAAATAAGATTTCTGTGATAATGCATACATGGATGCACCCCTAATGCAGGAGGTCCTCAAGGTCAACAGTTTGTTGTTTAGACTTCTACCATTATGTAGAGCCAGTTTGATATGATCCAGTGGTTTATTAATTCTGGAAGTTTGGCTTTGGGGTTCATCAGCTCGACCTTACCTAAAAAAGATGTAATGAGGGCTGCAAAAGCTTTCATAAGTATGTGGACCACTTGGAATGAGAGGTACAAACCATCCCTGGTGAAGTAAGAAAGTTTTTTAAGCATCTCATCCCAAGATGACATATACTGGATTCCAGAGAATGACACCAAGTGTTTAGCAAATTGTTAAAGCCATTCAGTTTTTTCTTTATACTTCCACATCATTTTTGGTGAAGGAAGAATTTTATTCAATAGTAGGGTCTTTCCTGCATTTACGACTTGCATGGAGAGCTCTGTCCTGTATCTCTTCATATGTGTATATGTAATATATATATATATATATATATATATATATATATATATATATATATATATATATATATATATTTATATTTATTTAACATTTGTTTACTGGGAAAGTCTGACTTCGAACACTCCAATTTTCAGCAGAGGCCTGGGGAGAAACGTTCCAGATGTATGTCTTTATAATGTGGGAGGAAACCCACATGAGTGCAGGGAGGACATGCAGATGCTGCACAGAAGGCACCCCAGCCAAGAATCCAACAGGAGAACCTCCTACTGGCTCATAGGTTCATAGGCAAGCACTAGGCTAGCTGTTCTTGTGGCCATTTTAAGTCTAGTCAATATTCCTTTTTTTTTTGTTTGAATTGACCGATCCCATTTGGTTAGAGATTGACCTTATCCATCCCATGATCAATAATTATATCTTACCCATAATGAGAATAACTGGAATCATACCATAGATAATTTGAGGGGATTTGCTCAGGGTTCTGTGCACCAGAGCATTTATCCTGTCATGGGACACCGCCAAGCCATGCTTAAATTTCTACTGTTTTATGGGTCCTAAGAACCCTTGTAGCATCAGCAATCTTGGCTTCTTTGCGATGGCTGACTGTTACATTGTTTTTGACCAGCTTCACGAGTGTAGAATCCTTCTGCTTAACTTTGGAGACACCAATCATCAGTACATTTCTATTTCTGTTTGAGGATTGCTCAGGTGTATTTGGTCTGGGCTGTAGTGTTTCCTGGTGAGTGTCATCTGTGATGTCATTAATTTGTGTTGCAGTGCTTAGTTTAAGCTTGTCTTTGCACCTATTAGTCCATTGCAGTTTTGGTAATGATTTTCTTTGTGCTTCGCCATATAACAATATGCATATGTGCAAATTTTAGAGGTGAGTGATGCCCACAGAATGTGTTTATGGGAGTGTGGCCTCAAATTTGTCTGGGTACTTACATCTCTCAGAAATAGACAATGACAGGTTAAGCAGGAGATTATTGCCTAAGTGTACTAAGTACTGTGAGGCTGGTAACCATGAAAACACTAGTTTGCTGACCTTACATTTTGACCAAGGGCATGAAGTGTGTGCAGAGAATAAGAGTATATAATAGTATTTCATTTCCTGGATTAATGTGTTTATTCAAGAAAAATAGTAGAAGTAGATTATTTGATTGATGTTTGATCACTAAGTGAATGTATATATTAATTCTATTCTAGCCTTGCTGTAAAGTAGTTTTGTAGGTGAATAGAAGATAATAGCATTTTGGCTCTATATTAAGGTATTATCTCTCTTACACCTAGCCTGAGTGGGATTTCACACCTCCTGACACCTGATAAGTTCCTACCTGGACAACATTTGCCATGAACTAAAATTTTGACAATGCAGCTTTAAGCCCACCTGTAAGATCCCTGGACATAAAAGTAATTTTATATTGAACAAGTAAATAGATAATATATAAATTTACTTATTATAATTATGAAACAAGTATTGCTATATCTGTAACCATAGTTGATAGACCTCCAACTATCAGTGTGACTTTAGTTTGTGAAGATGTCACCTTCAGTTTGCTGCAAAGTAGCTTAGCTTTGTAAATGACACTCCATTTTTTGAGATATTTTCATAATTATAATTTGCATGCATTCATGCATATTTAATAGGTTCATAGGTAGGTACTAGGCTATTGGCCCTAGGGCCCATACAAGCCTAGCCAAAAAATGTACCCTGGCTTTCGCCACCCAAGAAAATTATTTTCCTATGCCCCTGTCGAGCAGAGCCACAGAAGTGATCCCCGGGGTGAATAGACACATTTATATAAACATTTGCAAAGCAGTACAGAATAGACATAAACTGTCACTGTAACATTTTTCCAGCATTGTGTATGGTTTACTTTGATAGAATGGAGAAGCATGTAAACACATTTTGGTTTGAGTTATTGATATAATTACAAACATAAGGCATATATTTATAATATTCTAGAACATAACTCACATTTTCTCTGGTATTTAACCCACCATTTGACTCAGGAGCCATTCCTGACCAGTATGTTGACTAGGCATGTGAAGTAGTGTTCCACATTGCTTCCAACTGGACACTGCCCAAGATATTTGCAGAAATATGACATTTGTGCATATGTGAATATGTTATTGCTAAAGCAGTACAAATATCTGGAAAGTAGTGCTACACAAATAGATAGCAGTGGCAACTTTTCTAGCATAGTGTATGCATTCATTCAATATCACGAAGTGTCATATATGTTCAGGTTATTAATATATTTATTAATAAAGACATGCATCTAGAGCGTTTCTCTCCAGGCCTCCCCTGAAAACTGGCTCGTTCCAAGTCAGACTTTCCTGGTAAACAAATGCTAAATAAAATAAAATAAATAATAAATAAAATAAACAGTAAATAATAAATAAATAATATATGGCACATATTTAAGGAAAATAAATTCTACTATATTTCTCAGGCACCAAGTGTTCAATTTGGTTCAGGAGCCATTCCTCACGTGCATGCTTATGGTCCTGTGAAATGCTATTTTACAATGCTTTCAAATGGACACAGATTGAGATATTTACTGAAATATAACATGTAGGCATATTTTTTTGCTAAATAACTATTTCTGTGGAGTGGTGATAAATACACAGCAAGTATCAATGACAACTTTTCTGGCATTGTGTAAGCTTTCATTTGATACCATGAAGTAAAGTTTGCTCAGTCAGATTTACCTGGTAACCGACAGCAGACAAGCAATCAAAGAAAGAAGCAGGTAAGTAAAGATATATAACACATAAATGTATATATTCTCCCACACATACATAACATAAAATAACAGGCTAACAGGCATCCCTACATATACCTTACATAAACAGTTTAAGCACTTCTAGTGGTAAAATAAAGTCATCATTATTACAAAAGAAATATTATAAATACTAATTGTAAGTATCGGACCTGGAGAGGCAAACAATGCAATATTGCCTTAAAAGTTACACTTTGTTAGTATACATGTGAGGCACAGTAATTATCACCTATGAGGAAGGATCACACAGGAGACAACTGATACCACACTGAAACCATTTCAGCAACCTGAATGAGATGCAGGTTATCAAGTAACGCATTCCAGGTGCAAGCAATCTGAGGAAGTTAGTCCTGAAAAGGGAGAAAATGTAGGAGGCAAGCACTGAATAGAATGAGATGATTATGTTTAGTTATCTAAAGTGGAAACACATTCTCACTTTGCACATTTCAGATAATGTTTTCAAAATAACTCCACCACTGTCGCAGTTGAGCAGAGTTTCAGAAGGAATGGAAGAGAAAAAGCAAACACCAAGAAAGACAGCAAAAAATTCTGCAAAGTACATATCGTAAACACTGAAATAGCTTTGGCAATTAACTGGAAGCACAAGACAAACACACCGACACCCACCTCCACTCCCCCAAACACACACGCGCGCACACACACATGCATGCATGTACACATACACCCATGTGCGTGCACACACACATAGACACACACATGCACATGTATGCATATATGCATGCATATTTGTATACACACATGCGTACACAGACACACATGGACATGCATGCATATATGCATACACGTGTGCACATATATACCAATGTGTGTGCACTCATATATACACACACACACACACACACACACACACACACACACACACACACACACACACACACACACACAACACACACACAGTCAATCAAACATGGCATATGTGCTTAAGGCAATCAGAAACATCATTAATTAATGTACAGCACATTTCCAGATGTGGGAAGAAAGTGGATAATCCAACCAAAATCCATATTGACATGGTGAGAATGTGCAGACTGTGCACAGAAGGCATGTTTGCTGAGAACCAAAATGGAGAACTGACACTGTGAGGCAGCAATGCCAACAGCTGCTGCTGCAGTGTGCTGCCCACTATTTGTATGTATACTGTCTGAGCTGCACATGCCCAAAATGGAGAAATGACACTGTGAGGCAGAAATGCCAGCTGCTGCTGCTGCAATGTGCTGCCCACTATTTGTATGTATACTGTCTGAGCTACATGTGCTTAAAATGGAGAACTGACACTGTGAGGCAGCAATGCCAGCTGCTGCTGCTGCAATGTGCTGCCCAGTATTTGTATGTATACTGTCTGAGCTGCACATACAGTTTGCAGATGAAGATCATTTTCATTATGACTTCCATTGACTAGACACAATTCCCTCCCAGATCCAAAACTGGTAGATTTTGCACAGTGGGAGTGGACAGCTTAGAAGTATTAATGATATTATGAGGACAGTTGCTAACTTCTGTGAGGTTTTTTTAATCATTTCTATGTCCCTTTCTACAGTTAAGCTTTTATAGAACTAACTGGTTTTACAGTGAATGTGCCAACTATAGAGTCTTAGCAGTCTTCATAGACCAGACCCAGATTGGGAAGTTGCCCGAAGGGAAAGTCACCTGAGAGGGAAAAATGAACTTTATCTGTGCATGCAAGGAAGCAGGATCCTTAATTCCACATTTACATATTTCATTAGTAAATATTCAAACTAGTTAAGGACTAAGGCAGTTCAGCATGTCAAGAAAGAAATTAGTTATGTAGCCACGGTGGTGCAGCGGTAGCGTTGTCGCCTCACAGCAAGAGGTTCTCCCGGTTGAAAGTTGGTCATCGGGCTGGCACCTCGGCACCATAGAAATCTGCCAATCATTAGCCGACCGGAGTTCTGCTGTGGTGACCCCTAACCAGGAAAAGCCAGAAGAGAAGAAGTAGTAGATATAATAGCAGCAACACTGATGTGAATGAGCAAAAACACAGCAAATCTAGAATAAGAGAAACAGGCTGGGAGACAAAAATGACTGAGGGTCTTAGAAAATTCGAAGTAATGATTAACAATGGCCAGAAGTTTCCTTGAATGGCAGCTTGGATAGAAAATTATTGTCTTGATACTGTTACAGTCAAAGAAACATATTTGACTCTAAGAACCATGAATGGGATGTTTACATTCAATTGTTTACTGTTTATAGTAGAGATATAAACTAACAGCATTACTGCTGAAAAGGACTGGCTCAGTGATGTTACCAGGTAAATAGATGCAAGGAGGCAGGAAGCAGTGCAACAATTTGCTCATGGAGTATTTACATATTCCAATGTTATGGGGAGAAAAAGTACAATGCAGTGCTATAAGTAATATTCAGGAAAGAAAAGAAAAACTGGGGAGGCATTGATGATGCTGACTTGAACATGCCACATGTTAACTCAAGCACAGTACTGAGATTATGTTCAACAACAGGTGCATATAAGATGTGTTACACAAAGCATGCCTGAAACAGTTTTTGCTAGAGCCCATTCTACACAGAAAACAAATCTTTGATCTGGTGTTTTCAAAGAAGGACTGGTAGAAAATCTTAGATATACAAGCTGGTATTAACCTAGAAAAGTGTGACTAAATAAAATAAATACAGCTATAGAGCCATCATGCTAAATAGTGTAGTAGAAATTCAGGTCTGGTATCAGCAAGGTGGAAGACCACGGGCAGGATTCACGAAGGCTTGCACGGAGTCTAAGAGTAGTGTAAGACTCCATGCAGCCTTCGCGATCCAGGAACAGCCCTAAATTCCATGTAAGAGACCAGCTAAAACGTCTCTTACACGGAGTGGGCGTGGATATGCTAATCACCTCACTTGCAGCCCAAAGGCATGCAAATGAGGTAGATTAGCGATCCAGGAAGCCCAAAGCAGCCCGTGTAAGAGCCGTTTTAGCTGCAGAAATATACTCAGTTGACAACTGAGTACGTTTCTGCAAAAAACACAATGGAGCCATGTCAGCTCCAAATAAAGGGTGCATATGTGTCAGGCAGCATGCCAATGG